>NC_056749.1:68367123-68473142 GCF_019279795.1 Protopterus annectens | reverse complement strand
CCCTTTGAATGACACCAGACATTAAGCCAATTGTTAAAGCTGATCATCTTGTCTCTATATTGTGGCATCATTCTTGGTGAAGGAAGGATACTGCTCAGGGTTATGGCATATTACCTATCTGACTAACATTCAGCAGGGGTATGTGTGACATGTACTCATGGGGAGTCTTGCTTCTTAACAATGTGTGGTTTATTGCAGGGTGTGTCTTATCTGTGGGTAGGAACCTGTACCTCCACCATGTGCTCTCTATTGCAGTGGCAAGGACGACACACAGCAGTCATTTAGGTTGTGGATGGTGTGAGGTGATACTATGGTTGTTGGACATCTGTCATGGGTGTGACTTAAGTATGTAAATCCAGGAGTGGTAACCTCTATGTGAGTAGTATGTGTGTACTCTGTGGTGTTGTTAGTCACTGTGCATTGGTAATGTGTTTGAGTGCATTGTCACAGTGTTGTACACATCACTGTGTCCTTCTCCATATCTGTAGCTGTCATGTGAGGTACATACCATGGCAGCCATTATGTAGTGTGGAGGGGTACACTGACCTACATGTCCATAGCTGACACACCATGTCTGCTGACACATACCATGTGCACATATTCCAGGAATAGTGTGCCATTGTGAATATCATTGGGGGGACTATTGTACACATTTATGACCCTGTTCACCCCTGACACATGCAGTGGTTTGCAGCCAATCACATACCTGGTGGTTACTGGTGTAGGTGATTTGAAATGGGGTATGGTACTCCGGTTTTGACACTGGTGTTCACTCCATGCCTTTGTCACCAGGCACCTGTTACAATAGATACATATGCATATATATATATATATATATATATATATATATATATATATATATATATATATATATATTGATGTACATATATTGCTATAGATATGGAGAGGGGGGTGTGACAGAGAGGGGGTGAGAGTGACAGAGGGGGTGGGACAGGGGGTGTGTGAGGTCATCATATACAGTCATACCTGTAGATAGTCAGATCTGTCTGTCTATGTATATGTATCTACATATATCTATATCTGTATGTGTGTATTACATATATATGTTTGCACATATTCTATCTATCTACATCTGTCTATGTATTCCTACATCTCTCTCTATGTATGTATACATATATGCATATATATATATATATATATATATATATATATATATATATATATATATATATATATATATATACATACATACATATTTTGACATACATACGTATCCATATGATAGATAGGTATATCAACATGTTTGTTTACCATACTGTATACACACACTAACATACTGCTAAACATACATAACTGTGAAACCTACTTTGTACATTGCACTACAACCTACATTCAACCTACATTGATATGTGCACATAGATGCTCTCACATACAAATGTATGTACAGCCTTCACTGATAATTGCTGTATGTCCCCTGCCCTTTGCACATCTTCATATACATATGGATACAGACCAATGACACATAGGAGGGTTCACAGTATGTAGACTTTTATAGTATTACTTTACATTACCTGTGTTTGTCACAGCTGCTTGTGTTGCCATCTGGTTTTGTGTCCTGCTGCTCCACTTGCCAGTTGTCAGCTTTCAGGTGGCTGTTGCTGACCAGTTTTGTTTGTGTATTTTTAATTTTGTTTTTCTCTGTCTCTCTCTCTCTCTCTCTCTCTCTCTCGCTGTCTCTCACTACCTCCTCAGGGTGCAATGAAAGTATTGCATGTGTGGACTGGGAGTACAGCATGCGTTTGTAGGTATCTGCATATGTCCATGTGATGGCCTCTGCACCAGTTGTTAGCCAGCATTTGCTAATTGCATGCAGCCAGTTGTGTACTGATTGCAGTTCTCACTGTGATTTCAGAACAGTGCTATAAAAAGGTATGTGAGATAGGCGTAGCCCTTTCAGATTTTAAGGGCAGGGACCATGCTGGTATGCTGTGGACACTGTTCTGTGAGTGTAAAGGTTGGTATCTCTCTCATATTTCCGGCTGTGTTGTAGATTAACATTTCTCCATTCATTTCTCCAGTTTCCTGTACTAACTGTGTATGTACACTGACACCTAAGACTACTACTACTGTTAATGTGTGTGTGTGCTTTCCTGTGGGACATGTGGTGTAACTGGTGTATAGCAGTGGCTCTTGCACTTTGTTGCTATGGCTTCAATATTTGCCCTTTACAGTCACTACTTGTATGCTTGCTAGGTGTCCTGACTGTAGTGTGCTACTGTGGCTTTCCTATTTTCCATGTACATTCACACCTTGGAATGCTTGCTATATCTGCTAGGGTGTTACAGCATGCAGTGTGGTCTGGCCATGGTGTGGGCCTTGACATCTATTAGGGTATTTGAGTATGCTGCTGAGCAGGCCCCAGAGACACTCAGGTGCATCTGTTATCTGCCTCATGGAATGGTACATAGCAGTGGGGTACACCCATTAAATTGTCTGGTATTCTGCAGTTGTGACTGTGGGATAGCATGAGCATATGTATTACTTCACTATTTCTTCCGTGCAAGTGGTGCATACTTTCAGGACTTCATAGTTACCATTGCATGTGTTGTAACACCTTTCTGCCTACTGTTTGTACATTTCACATGGAGTCTGTGGGTCATCCCTGTAACTCAGTCACTGTTGCTATGTCTAGGCTCTTAACTATTCAAATATGGCGGTGTCAGACCTCTCAAGTGTACAAATATTTGCAGGTTGTCCACATTTCTGCCTCATATTTTGGTCAATATCTCATGCACAGCTCTTTCTGGCAAATCACTCTGGGCTCAAGTCAGAATATAGTGACAAACATTTAAGTTTCAGACTTCATACCCTTCCAAACATCCAACAAAATGCAGAACCTGTTACTCTCTGAACTGTCTAAGTTTGTTGTAACATTATTTGCAATGTGTCCCTGGTTTTGGCCCTTTGCTCCACATATGTTATTACTTGGTCCAGATGTGTTCCTGTAACAGGTTGTGGGGTATGGGCAGTGATTATCCTGCTGTGAGTATGTGTGTGGCTTGCAAGGTGCTACAGTGACATTATTACCTACTAGCTACCAACTAGCATGGCTGTTTCTGTTCACACACTACTATTATAGAGATCCACTAGATTTGACAGTAAATATACATGACATGCTTTGTGTACTACACATCCGATATTCCCTTTACATTCATTCCTACTATTACATGATATATTTATTGTAGCACAATGTTCTTATATAACAGTCATGGCTTAGTGGTAAGTCATGCAGACTGCTGTTTCCAAGGTCCTGAGTTCGGGACTGACAGTGGGATTTTATTTTGCTTTTGAACAGACTACAGGACCTGTCATTCAGAGTGACTAAGGCACTTTTAAGCAGTTGTAACTGGGTTAGCGCTGGTTTGTGCGGAGCTCCCGCATGCGCACTGGCGTTCATCTCCGCGCACACCCACTTACAACCGCTTAAAAGTGCTTACTCTTGCGCACACCCACGCTATTTTCTTTGAAAGAAATGAAAATGGGGAGACAGGAAAGTGGTGAAAAAGGGGTCACAAAGAGGGTAAGACAGTAGGGAAACAAGCTTGGGTTTTGCAGGAGGGATGTAGGTAAGGCCCATAGCTGCCCATTTCTTCATCAGCAACAGCTGTGCATATGTTTGTAATTTGGTGTGAAATTTGAAACCTTCCACCCCTGAGAGAGGTGTAAGGACAACAATAATACTTGTTGTACAGCCAATTGTAATTGACAGTTTCCATGTCCAGCAGACATGTGTGCGAAGTGGGCAGCTATGTATGGGGCGTAATTTTTTTGTGGGTACAGAGTGCCCTTTTTTTTTTTTCAGGTGAGAGTGGTATGTCAGGTAAAGGAAGTCGGTATAGCTGGGGAGGTAGGTTGGGTAGGTCAACAGACAAGACAAACAAGACGCATACAGGGGTGGTGTATGACACGTGTGGGGGGTTACACAATTGACGGGGATGGATGTTTGGATATCCAGAGCCCATGAGCCCACAGATGGCAACAGTGGAACTGATATCCCCACCCATGGGCAGTTGCCACTGTGCCTTCACTGCCCAGGACAGGGCTGTGCTGGGGGCTATGTAGGCCGGGCAGCAGGCATGCCCGTTAGTTGTGCCACCTGTGCCTCAAGCTGGCGTAGGGGCCCAAGAACAGCTTCCTGGATTTCCCTATGCACCACAGTCCAGACGCTACGGAGGGTGAGTGGTGGTTCTCCTCCGGCCACACTTGCAGAGGGGGGACGAGCCCCATCCCCTGCAGCGCTTCCACCTGCAGGTGGCACAGGGCCACCGGAGGAGGGTCCGGACTGGGCACTACTGCCAGGTGCACTCGCCAGCTGAGGTGGGAGAGGTGGGTCCGCTGGAGCCCGCCTTCCCTGTCGTCCTATGTTTTGTCATTATGTCATGACAGTTTGGGTTAGTAACATACAATACCATTCGCAATTAGTTGTAACAGCATGCATTAGTATTCCCATTAACCAAACACCCAAATATTCACACCATTGAACAGCGAGCATAACACATGCATAATTTGAACAGCAATACACAGTCCAACAACATGCAGGGTTGATTGATGGCAACAGGCCATCAGGTTTGGATGTATGAACAGGGCGGATGCATCAACGTAGATGCAAATATGTATGACCCAACAGGACAAATGTCCAGGGGTGTTAATTGTGATGGCACATGCCAATTTCACGTGGAATGGATTATATGTGGTTATAGGGTAGGGTGAAGAAAATATAATTAACACCTTCAAATACCAATACATATGCTGTACATTTCTAACAGCTGCAGATATATACACACTACAGTTCTACCTACAGTTTCCTATGTGATAACTACTTCAAGTTGGTGATAGGAATGTTACTGCTACATCAATATACATTTTTATTCATACACATTCATATCTGGCTCTGTTCAGCTACATCATCCTGCTACATTTGCTTTATATAGCTATAGACAACTGTGGATGTTTGGTATTTCAGACAATCATACTATCTGCATATTGCAGACTGAGAGCAACATATCCAGATTTTGGGATACACATTCCAGCTACAGGAACATTTTGAACACATTTCGCAGTTTGGTTCTGCTTGTCACATTCATTTCATTCTGTACTGACTGCAGTATACTTTATTCAGGAGTTATTAATACTTTATTGGTGGATTCATAACTTTTTCTCACACTCTCTCACTTGTTTTATTTTTACAATTCAGGATGGTACTTACTTCTAGGCTTTATTGACATGTTTGATCTGTAGTTATTACAATCCTTTCCAACAGTCTCACTTCTGTCATGTTTCAGTATTTCAACAGGGATATATTTCACACGTGTTTTGCTCATCTTCTGCAGCTGTACTTCTCAGCCTGCTGCAGGTTGTGTACTATTATATTACAGGTGGGGCATCTTTATTTCAGACTTTATTTCAGACATTTTCATTTTTCTGTTTGGATTACAGACTGCAACACACTTTTGTAATCAAGCAATACTTGTAAACACTCTTACACTGTTACTTGCACATTTTATTACTTAGTGACTACACTGCACTCTTTTGCTAACTGTCATATTTTATATTTATTTACAGTTACAGGGAGAGGATTACTGACCTGCATGGTGGTGCAACTGCACCAGCCTATCTCCATAGGCTCTGTGGTTTGCAGAACAGACACCTGCAGCTGTAATATAAATAAAGTAATATTGGAATACACATCTCCATAATATCAGCTAGGTTAATTTCTTACATACATATTTATATGTAACTTACTCAGTAGTGGGGCGTTGGGCATTTGCCGGGCCTCCTGGATCCAAAGGTTCAGTTGGTCCTGCTTGCGTCTCTTCAGGTCCACATGGTGGTGACAGACCTGCTCAACAGTCCTTGGAATCCCTGTGGCACTGGTAAGATCATGAGCCAACCGGTCCCACGCCTCAGCCCTATATGCTCCCCACAGGACCTGGCCCTGCATGAGTTGGGCCTCATGATTGTGGACAAGGAGCCAAACCATATATCTGGACTCCTCAATGCCCCACCTCTGTGCTCAGAAGCAACTACACTCACCTACCCCTGACATTCTGGCTGCAAGTTAGTTCTACAATCGGTTATGCTGTGTATTCCCGCCTATGGGGCTTATATATGCCGTTTTTCCCGCACTTATCTGTGATTGGTCATTTTGGAATTGTATCAGCTTCACAAAACCTGCTTTGTCATGCTCCTTTTTCTATTCATTCCTATATATTTGCTATTACTGCATTTCTAAGTACAGCTGTCATGGCTTAGTGGTTCAGTACCTTGACTATGGTGCATGGTGTCCTGGGTTCAAACCTGGCCCACTGCTTTTTATATTTTATGACTGTCTAGACAGGCTAGGAGGTGTGTCTGTGTAAAGGCAGTTTTGTTACAGCTTGCTCAACGTTGCCCGTCGGTTAGCTTGTTGGCGCGGTGCTAAGCTCTGCGCAAATAGGTTATGCTGGTTTATGCTTCATTTGGCTGTCAGCACGCATATTACGCTCAGCTCAGCTAGGGGCACACAGTTTCAGCGTCTTAAATCATGGCTCACCTACGGGCACTCATTTTGCACCTGTTGAACTACTGCTCACCTACGGGCACTCATTTTGCACCTGTTAAACCACTGCTCACCTTCGGGCACTTATTTTACACCTGTTAAACCACTGCTCCCCTACGGGCAGATGCACTCAACTTGTTAAACTGTAGCTCAGCTATAGGCACATCTGGCATTTTTTATTATTTTGTTATCTCACATTTCTTCAAAATAAATGGCCTGTTTCATTACATTTTATATAAAATATAATTTTATATGTGTACATATATGTCAGGGACTTGTTTCGTGATTATTTCAGTAAAAACAAAAATTGATGTTGTGGGGGCTCGAACCATGACTGCCTGCTTTTCAGCCAATGTCTCTACCGCTACGCTATTGCTTTTGGGCTTACTTTGCATAGTTAGTTCTTATATGCTTTTCCACTTACTGCTAACTGTGGCTGAGCTACAGGCATGCCCGCGCAAACGAGCACACTCAAGGGCAAACATCTTTACACTTTAAATAAAATATAACATGTTCGTTTATATAATTTTATGTTCATAGTCTGTGGGGGCATGTGTTGTGTTGTGTTTATTCACATTTCCATGTACTCTGTCATGGGGATTTACTTTAAGCACTTTTACTCTTCTGGGGGCATGTCCGCTTGCAGGGCTCAGCCTACGGACACGCCCCCTACTGTCTTCCATGGACCGTGTAAGCCTTAGGTGTGATTCAGCATGCCCTTATGCATATGCATGACATGCTGACGTCACACCATTTAACTGCAGCCTCCGTGTAAGCCTTGTAACTCTTACACGGAGGCTTCATGAATCCTGCCCTAGATCTTTACTTCTGAAGTCAGTTTTTGTGTTAGTTGGTCTGAAGAAGTGTTTTACAAGAAAGCACTTACCTTTTTATTAAATTTTATTTTTTTACTGGCTGTGTTGCTCGTTTGTTTTTCTTCATTTAGTTCTGGTACCAAACGGACTTGAAATTACGGTAGATTCTATTTTTTCTTGAATCATATTCATTCCCACCTATAATACCTTCAGACCAAGTGTTAATGCATATAGCTAATAAAGAGAAACAATTGTATCATAGACATAAATATGGAACAATTGCTAAACATTTGGGAAAAGTAAAGAGACTTCCTAATAAGAGTTCACCAGTAAAAACTAACACTTTGGGTAAGGCTAAGCACATTACTACTCAATTCCTAATTATTATAGATGAGGAGGAATATCAGTGGGCATTCCCTGCAGAGCCAAGTGAAGGACAAGAGACCGATTCTGACTCTTCTACTAATACTTATCTACTTTCTACACAGATGTACCCTTTGTGAGAAGTACCACACCCTGCAGCAGCTAGATATAGTGAGGCTGAACCTATTATAAGATAGTACAACCACGGACCGCAATAGATTTTCAAAACATTGTAGATTCTCTTCTTCTTATTTCTGTGCACACAGCAAAATATGCAGCAATATTAGAAGGATATGTATGTACAGTTACAAAACCCTACCATCGAAGACCTGAGAGTGGTATTAAAACCCTCCTTATATTTATATTATATTTATATTTATCCTTGTATTTTTAGGCAAATATGAGATAAATCTAACATAGGTGACAACATTCTGAAACATAAAGATAAAAAATTTCTAGCTGCTAGACATACCCTCTTAAAAGCATTACCACAGCATGCCTCCTACCCCTAATTGGACAAGAATAAAAACTAGTGTGCATAAATAGAATAAACCTATTAATACATATTTGCAGAGCAGTATAATGCATTTGAAGCCTTTACTGGCTATCCAGAGTTTACAGAAGGTGCTGCAGCCAGTGGGTGGTCAGCATCTTTTGTAGGGGGGTTTGTTACCATCAACAACAAGAACAGATTAAAAATGTTTGTTTAATTTGGCCAAGCTTAGGCATCAATGAAACTGCAAATCGGGCAGAATATCTAGCTGATAATATACTTAGTGAGGAAAAGGAATGAACAAAAACATCAGTAGATATTCAGCTGCAGACGTTCAATGCTGACTCCCTAAGGTGGAGAAGGGGATGAAGAAATTGTCCGAGATTGTCAGGGAAGAGGTCAATTCTAATTCTTTTAGCAATTTCCAGGACAGTGCTACAAAAGTATCCACATGATTCACTACCATCACCACAAGGTGCACCATGTATATAAATGCTTGTTTAAATTGTGATCAGGTGGGACCTTGGCAAAATGAATGTCTTTTAGCTGGACAGCAACTAAATTTGCCAAAAGCTGAAATACCACAGCATAGGTTCATTGGATCATAGGCTAATGACTACTAGGGCCCTTATAATCCTAGCCATGCAACCCAAATGTGACCCACAAATTTGACTGATATAGATGGTTATTTGCTGTTTGCCTCTGTCCATTCCTATGTCCTATGTACATAGGAGCCAGAGCAGGCATGAATTTCTAATTATCCATCCATTGCAAAGTTGAGCACCTGCAGAAATTATAGTCAGCCTTCTTCCACCAACATAACAGCAAAACTGAACATTCTCCTGTAAGAGGCATAGCACCATAAACTCAAACACTCATGTTCCAACACCCTGTCCTTCAGTTTTCTATTAGTCATTCCCACATAAAAACAAGGACTCAAAGCTCAGGCTATCGCTTACGTATGCATGTAATATAGGCATCATTTGTGACATAATTAAATGAAACTGGCAGATATTGCTGGTTGATGAAAATATCAGAAATATTGTTGGCCCAAGTCCTTCGCTAGCATTTAAGAATGGTAGGACATTGAAGCAAAGGCTGTGTTATGGGGGAAGATTAAAGCAGGTGAAGATTTCAGATAGGATAGGGACGTTTTCCTGACGTACCTGCAAAGCATGCCCCTTTATCTCAAAGAAGAGTCGTTTTATTCATCCTGCTATGGAGACTAAGTATCAAATGGACTTTTATGCAGACTGTACTAGTGCAAATTTAGTCTATCTGGCTATGTGTAGAAGATGCCCATGTTTTTATGTGGGAATGACTAGTAGAAAACTGAAGGCGTTGGAACATGCATGAGATATCAGGAGGGATATCCACAGCAATGCACTAAATAAACATAACAAAGCTAATGAGGGTCATAATTTTGAGTTTATGCTGCTAAGCCTCTTACAGGAGAATGTTAGGGTAGGTAGTTTATTAAATAAAATATAATTTGAAGAGTTAAAATGGATTATAATGCTGCAGGCAGACAAACACTTTTGATTAAATGACTGTGTCCCTTTAAAACCTTACCTAAAGACTAGGAGGTTATTGCATTAATTGTTTTTATGTACTGATTGGCAAATTGAGTTATTGCTTGTGTATTTAAACAATGTGTTTTAAGATGAAATATGGCCTGATGAAGTGTTATACAAATGTGCTTACCAATTATTAAAGTGTTTTCTACAGCTTTGGTGGTTGTTGTCTTTATCCACTTTTGGTATCCATCCATTGCTCCAAGTTGGTCTTCAATAGGGATAGGGAGGAACTCTGTTTCAGGTGGATGTGGAGCCTCTTCCACAGAATGGGAATTCTCTGAGAAACATATATGTCTAATATGCAATGTAATTCCACAGAATGGGAATTCTCTGAGAAACATATCTGTTTAATATGCAATGTAATTCCACAGAATGGGAATTCTCTGACAAACATATCTGTCTAATATGCAATGTAATTTCACATAATGGGAATTCTCTGACAAACATATCTGTCTAATATGCAATGTAATTCCACAGAATGGGAATTCTCTGACAAACATATCTGTCTAATATGCAATGTAATTCCACAGAATGGGAATTCTCTGACAAACATATCTAATATGCAATGTAATTCCACAGAATGGGAATTCTCTGACAAACATATCTGTCTAATATACAATGTAATCACTAGTTATAGTTAAACACACTATTGATCATTTACATTTGCAATATTTACAGAACAATGAAGGGTATGCAGAGTTGTATAAACACTAGTTTAAGCTAGGCACACTAGATTCTTTACATTTATGGTGTGATACAGTTCAGAAGAAGTGGGTGGGTTTAAGTTGAACTAGTACAGATATAGTGGACAGGGGCACCGTGTAGTAGGAAAGGTGTGGCAAATGACAGTCTTGCTTTATGGCTAAGGATATATTTGTGTCTATAGAGCATTCCTAATTTTTGATGTGTTTTTTTATGTTGCTGTGAATGTGGAGGTCAAATATAAGCTTTTCATCTATTATAACACTAACAGTTTAGTCCTTAGCATGACCTCTATAATGGTGTTGTTGCTGGCCTGGATAGTGAAATCATTTTTGTTGAGGAGGGTAGTTTTTAGGGGTGAATATTAGGAGTTTAGTTTTATTGGGGTTTAGAGTGAGGTGATTGTTGGGCATCCAATTTTTGGTGGATGTGAAGGCATCTTGAGTAAGTATCTGAAGTTCGGATATGGACTTGGCAGAGCAGATGATAGTAGAATCATCTGCATATTGGATGGCAGTGCCTTGAGTAAGAGTAGTATGATAGCTTTTGATTGAATATGCTAAATAACAAGGGGCCCAGTATGGTTCATAGGTTCATAGGTTGGTACTAGGCTATCGGCCCTAGGGCCTATACAAGACTAGCCATAACAATTCTCTGACTATTTCTTCCCATGCTATTTACTTCCCTGGACCCCTGTCTAGCAGGGCAACTGATGTGATCCTGGGGTAAATTTCCTTTCTCCCATCTAATCATCAAGGTTCCTTTTGAAGAGGGCCAAAGAGGTGCTCTGCTTGACATGTATGGGCAGTCTATTCCAGAGTCTGGGGAGTCTCTGTGTCAGGAACCTATCCCTCCAGCATGTTTTGTTTATTGTGATTACAAGGTTTAGATCCCTGGAGTGTGCGGCTCTGAGGGATTGGGATTTCTTTAAGTGTAGCATGTCCAACAGCTCTGGGTTTGACATGGCCTTGTATGTTAAGCAGAGATTGCCTCTGCATAGACAATATGTGACAGAGTATAGATGGAGTTTTTAAGGTGGTTAGCTTAGGGCATCTGCTTTAGGCCTGTAATTCTTTTAGTGAGGTATTTCTGCGGCCTTTCCAGTTGCTGCAGATGTCTTGAGAGGTACATACCAAAAAAAAAAAAAAAAGGTTGTATTCTATAATAGGTCTAATAATGGATGAGTATAGTGGGACAATGACCTCAATTTTTCTGTATGAAAAGCCCTTAGTGATGAGGTGTGCTACATAGAAAGATTTCCTGACTGTTGTGGCGATGTGGTTATCGAAGGTGAGACCGCTGTCCACCTGTGTCCCTAAGTCTCTTATCACACTTTCGGTGTTTAGTGTACTGCCACCTATGTGGTAATTCACGGGTACATGTTTTTTCCCCAAAGGGGATAACTATACATTTCTTGGCCTTGAGCATGAGCCCATGGCTCTGGCACCAAGCATCTGCTTCTGTAAGGCCCTTTTGTCTCTATAGTATCCACATCATTTGGGGATTCAAAAATGGCTCCCAGTTTGCAGTCATCTGCGAACTTTGTTAGCCAGAGTCTCTTAGTGTTGGCCTGTACTTCAGAGAAATAGATGCCAAACAAGAGCATCCCAGGACTGAACTCTGAGGTACTCCACTTGTCACTTGTCTGGAGCTGGATTTGGAGTTGGCTACTTTTACAGTGTGGGTTCTGTCAGTAAGCCAGTTGTCATCCCATCGAGTGACACAGGAATTAATGCCCAGCTTAGTAAGTCTATCTATGATTCCAGAGTGGGGGATGGTGTCAAAGTCCTTGGCGAGGTCCTGATAGGCTGTGTGGACCACCTTACTCTCGTCCACGGCTCTGGAGACTGATTCAAAGAAGTCAATCAGGTTCAGGAGACAAGATCAGCCCTTCACGAACCCAAACTGGTTGGGGTCCAGTGTTTAAAGGTTGCCAATGTTTTTGTTTATAAGTTCCATGATAATATGTTTCATGGCCTTGCAGATAAGGCTCGTCAGACTGATGGGGCAGTAGTCCCCAGTATCCAAGGTGGATCCCCCCTTGTGGAGTGGGATAACTGTAGCTGTGCGCCACTCAATGGGCATGAAGCCTGAGGTGAGGCTATGATTAAACATGACACTTAGTTGAGGTACCAATTCATTTTGTAGTTCATGTAGTACATAGCCCAGGATGTCATCTGGTCCCAAGGATGCTGTATTCTTAGAATGCATTTTTTACCTGTGTGGTCATTATTACCAGAATTTGGTAATCTTCCGGTATTGAGATGGGCCGTTTAGGGGTGAGAGGGGGGTGAAGTTGGCACTGAATTGATCTGCCAGGATATTGCCAATATCCTTGGGATTAGTATATTTAATTGCATTCTGTTGTAGCTCAGAGCAGATCTGAGCATTGCCATTTAGATTCTTGACATAACTATAGAATGCCTTATGGTTGTCTTTGGAATCTTTGGCAATTTTATTTTTGTAACTAGCTTTGGATGATTTTATGAGGGATCTCAGCTTCTTACTGAGGCTGGTAAGGGAGTTTTTTGCATCCTGGGATTTTCCTCTTTTCTGCAACAGTTTCTTCCTTTTGTTCTAAAGTTTGTTTATGGCAGGAGACCACCAGATTGGCTTCATTTTTTGGAAGAGAGCATCTTGGTTCTATTTGGAATGGCACAATTCATGCATGAGTGGATGTGCTTGTACAGTGCCTTAGTGTAGGATTCAGCAGTCAAACTTTCAGTTTCTGTCTGCATGGGTGTCATGAAGTTTGTCATTTCTGACTTGAGTAGCATGAAGTTGGCTTTGGAGAAGTTTTTTTATGTGTGGATCCTTGGGGAATGCCTGTAGGAGTGTTAAGAAAAGGTAAGAAAGAACGTTGCCACTTGGTGGATTGTTGCCTATTAGAGAGATAGCTAGAGAAGCCACTCATTCAGGACAGTTCAACAGTCAATAAATAATTGGAACACATCCTCACATTCCTTTCAGTGGTGGGGAAGAACAACAACTCTGTCACCACATTTGTTTTCAGGTAACACACACACACACACACACACACACACACACACACACACACACGCACATATATATATATATATATATATATATATATATATATATATATGTGTGTGTGTGTGTGTGTGTTATATGCTTATATGTATTTATAAAAGTAAATGCTCATATATACATTAGTTTCATCCTTAATTATAACTGATCTCATATCTTCATACACATGATATGAGAGCTTCCTTGTAGTTTTATCTACATAGAAGCTCTTGCAGCTAGAATGTTTTGCTATGTAAAGTCCACTTCTAGACCCAGCAGTATAGTGCATCTCTGCTCCATATGTTCTATCAATGTATTGTTGCACTAAATGTGTACTGCTAAAAATCAATCCTACTAATACTGCACTGATTACAAGGAAGCATTCTTTAATATTTATTACTGATGACTTTTAAAGATAGAAGAACATTAGCATTATTGTTCCCTTTTCTATACACAAACTTGGGACCAGAACCTAAAACATTTCCTAACTGTTTGTTTTATGAACGCCAAGAAAAGCAGTAGATTAGTTACTATGAACTATAGATATGAAACTGATATGTTAGGAATGCTTTGTAAGAGCGAGTGCTATGAGAGCAGTACATTACTCAAGATGAGTCCGTTTTATAAAAGAATTGAGGACACCTTTCATGAACTGTCAGAACAAGGTTATATGAATTTTATGGTATATAATTGTTTATATGCTTCAAAACCATCCATTGGCACATTGTTTGGTATCCTGAAAGTTCACAAAATATCCATAAATATTTTTTAGAACAATAGGATGAGCCAAATGTTTTAACACCAAACCTATATCTATATTTTTGGACAGACAGTTTAATCCACTTGCCCAAGAATTGATTTCCTATGTTAAAGACTCATTGGGATTTTTCAGATCAAATATCTTACTTCATGCATGGCTAAGCTTAGCTTTGGGGCAAGAGATTTAATGCATGAAAAATGTAGTGGTCACAATATGAATAAAGTGGGGGGTGTTAATCTATATAGAACACTGTAATTTGTTGAATTCTGTGTATAAATTGAGAAGCTTACATGAAAACCATTTCAGACTTCCTGAAATGTGTATTAGATTGCTACTGCAGCTTCAAGATAAGCTTAGTATGGTATTTATATATGACATTGGTGGTTAATAATGATTGAAAAAACAAGTAAAGTGCTTCTAACAATTTACACAGAATCTCGAAGTAAGATACCTTAGGACACACCACGAGAAGTACAAAATCTGCTTTTATTCAGTTAAACATAAAAAATGATAAAAGATACTCAGATCTCATTTTATAACAAGAAACACTTGATTTTTATATTAAACAATGACCAATGCAAGCTCTTCTTCAATTAAAGATAATTGGCAATTAGTGCTTGACATATTCTTCAACACTGGTACGAAACTTCCTGTTAAAAACAGTGTGCATGTGAACCTAGGCTCACATTCAATTGAATGAAACTAACCAAGAATAATAATAATAAGAAACTGAACATGTTCTTCTTTTCAAAGATCTGTAAAACAGTCATCTTATAGAAATTCATAATAATATATCATAAACCTAAATACAAAATGATATTATGAACTTAAAAAATTTTTTAGTAAAAACGTATAAACAGTTCATTACAACAGGACAAACTCAGTTCTCTTGCCTGGGTTTTCATTCAGAAAAACAAACAGCATTCTCAATCAGTTTTGACGGAACTGTGAGTGCTCCGTGATGAGCATAATATTAACTATTAAAATCTGCTGGCACCTTTCATAACTCATAATAGACAGATCTAGAAAATATATATACAAAGCTGATAAGTAATATATACATTAAATGCAAATTGAATAATTTCTATTATAAATCTTAGTCATCTCAACATATCATTGAAACAGAAAAATTATGTCTCATCTGCCATATTCACAAACGAACTGTACTCTAACTCAACTGGGCTCTTATGTATAATAACTAGATAACGCTGTGTACTAAAAATGCGTTAAACTGTTATATTTTAAAATAACATTTGATGTTCAATGGTGTTTATTTGCCAATGCGAATTAAGCACAATTGCTGTTTATGAAATCTAAAGCATCTCATCGAACTAATAAAATAGAATAAATATTATTCTTTTGATGTGATAACCCTGAAGCTGTGCTCAAACACAGCAGGGGATTTATAAAAAATGAAAGTTCTCTGTATTTCTGCAAGCGGAAACGGCATAAAGTTGCTGGATATTCTACTTTACATTCCACTATGCAACTATTTAGGTTATCAATATTCTCTGACTTTATACATAAAAAATAAACATTAAAAAATGCAAATTTGATAAGTGAAAGAGAAAGGCTTCTGGAAACGCTTTGATGAAATAAGCGTCGGGTTTCCCTATAATATAATATTCATGTATCTAAGGCAGTTACTAATAAACTAAATAAAACAGGCGGCCCATACTTTCCTGAAGGAATAGGCCATTGGTAGATGGAATTGATTTATGAATCATGATCAACGTTTTATGCTCTTCCCAGAATCTTTCCCATTATTCAAATTGTTAAGAACTCATTTCCTTAATATATAAGATGTCTTGACTTATCCTTAATGTCCCACTCATTCTGTGTGGTTTCGATCTAGAAATGAATCAAGAGTCCGACTAGTATTACCTGATGAAACTAAAAATAAAAATATATGTATTATGTCTATCATAGAAGCTATTAATGTCTCATATATTGTATGTTAAATTATAACTATGAGACTATATATATGTGCAACAGTTTAAAAACATATTAAATCATGTTCTTAGTAAGCTTATCATTGAGCTTTTCTCTTGTAGACCTCAACAGTGGTATACTATCAAAATCTTTATAAAAGCACATTTAAGTCAGAAATAAACTATATATGTTGTGCTCATAAGCCCATATCAAAACAGAACCAAAGGCTCTGTCCCCTATTAGTGGACTTAGTCTAAAACTAGAAGTAAAAAACATAAAGCATCATGTAGAATTCTGATATCATAATTTCAAGATAAGGGCTTGACTATTATGTATCCGTAAATTCTCTTGAATATAGAACAGTACTACATGAAGTCTAAGTATAAATTAACTATCAGTATCAATGTGAAAACACATTAAAATCAAAAATAAACTGTGCTTATTATGGTTACAAACCCCTATCAAAAAACCGAATGCTCTGACCCATATTAATAAACTTGGTCTGAAACAAAATATAAAAAAGCTATAGACATCATAAAAAGTACTAATTTCATAATTTCAAGCTGGAAGCTAGACTATTGTGTGTCAATAAATTCTCAAAAAATGATGAAGCTATACTGCCTAAAGTTTAGATGTAAATTTACAGAGAGAACTATGATAATACATTCCTATCACTTAAGATAGGTTTCAATGAAACAAAGTTGTTGATACCAGGATCTCTGTGCGCTCCTGTCTTAAAAATCCATTTCAGTTCTAATTTAGCTAGATGGTTAAAGTTATCACCCATTCTATTGCTTTTTCCTAAAATTTGTAATACCCTAAACTTGAACTCATGAGTAGGCTTCTCTCCTATGTGTCTAGCTAACGCATTAGTTTCTTTATTCTTGCGTATGTCGTAGATATGATTATATATACGATCTTTTAATCTTCTGGTTGTTAAACCGATGTAAAACGCAGGACAAAATAAGCAGTTGGCCATATAAATCAAGTTGGTACTATTACAATCGTAGTGCATCCTAGGTGTAAACTCAAAAACACCATGAACATGGGTGTAGAACTGTGTAGTGGTTATATATGAGATTATTACATGTACGAAAAACAAAGGTAGGTTTCACGCCTACTAAAGTTCTAATTTCTTCTGTAACAGTGAGAATGTTCCAATGTTTGGAAACTATTCTCCTAATCTGTTCATTGTCATTTGAATATTTCATGACATAGGATATTCTGTTCTTGTTGTATCTTCCTTGTCTATAATATCTTCCTGAAATGCAAATTTTAGAACCAGAGGTCTTCGCATCCTCATAAGGCTCATGTCTTGTAATTGGATGTTGTATTTGAGGAGAAAATCCCCTCTCTTACTTCATTCACCATTGTCTTGTTATAACCTCTAGCTAAAAAGATCCTTACCATATTGTCAGCTTCCTCTTCTAAATCCTCTGGATCTTGAATGATCCTGGTTAGTCTAGTGAATTGTCCTTTCACTATGCCAGAATAAACATGCCTGGGGTGCATGCTGCTAAATTCCAGTATACTATTCCTCCAGCATTCCTTCTGAGTCAAAATATAGATTAACATCTAAAAAATTTATTTGTGACTTGGAATATTGAAGGGTGAACCTAAGGAAGTTGGTTGTAGACTCTAAATAAATGACAAAAGCCTTCAACTCAACAATAGTGCCTTTCCAAAACAATATGACATTGTCTACAAATCTTCTGTAGAGGCTTATTTTACTCATCCATACACTATTAAATAAACAATGTGTTTCCCAGAAGTATAATACCCAATTAGCAAACCCTAAAGCTAATGTGTTGAGAGGTACTGAGCATGCCCAGACTGTAACAAACTAATACAGTGTGCATTGCGTTAGGTGCCACTTTGATCTTCACTGGAAAGACATAGCATCATTACTGCTGATGCTTTCTACATGGAAGCTAGTTGACCTTTCAACTCTTCTTAAGCTATCGGAGGGAATGAGGATATCTATATATTTGTCTGAGTGCTCAATCAGTGATGAAAATGATCAGGGTTACTATCAACTAGATGGTTCTGTGCAATGCATAACTGATACTAAAACTAGCCTGATTACAAAAGGAAAGGTAAAACGCTCTGTTATCAAACCCTCTCAGTGCAGCAGTCATTAGACAAGTATTTATTTCCCATCTGCTAAACTGCATCTAAACTTTCAGCCTGCTGTAAAAAAATTATAATATAATAGATAATACACTCATAAAACAAATGTTTATCTTGGACTCATCAATATCTGTTCATTTCTGAAAACTGTTGGCTATTTTCCAATAAGTAATTAAAAACAGATGAGCTCAAATTTCAGAGTACATCAAAAATAGAATTTCAGAATATTCCATAATTTATTTTAATGTGGCCAATAAGGTACAGATAAAATTTGTCACTGCATAGTTCATTTCTAGAATAGCATAGTGAAGTTTAAACGTCTGATGTGTTAGTGAAGTGATATAAAAGATACATAGAGCATTTATTGGAGAATAACAGAAATAGTTCATATTGTCTCACAGAAGCTATATAAAGAAAGGCTTTATATGGTTTTATCTTTGTATCCCAGAATCATAGCAAATACAGGGCAAATGAGTCACCAAACCATTTGCACCTGCCATTACCCATTTCATGTTATACTCCAGTACTCATCCTCATGCTGTACTCCAGTACCCACTCTCAGGCTGTATGTACTCAAGTACCCACCCTCAGGTTGAACTCCCCACTTCTCAATAAGGGCAAAGCAGGGAGTAAATATATGGGTATCCATACAATCATCCAGGTTTAATTTGAATGAGGCTAGGGTATCACATTGTTTAACTTTTAAGTTAAGTCTGTTCCAGAGGTGGACAGGTGATGGGTAAAAAAAAAAAAAAGTCTCAGTTTAATTTCTCCAGTTATCTTGGTTTGTAATGCCATGATGGGAATGGATCCCGTTCATAAATCAAGGTTCAATTAGCATTCATTAAATTAACATTGTTTCCATCTTTGATGTTACCATAGAACATCTACTCAATGTGTTTTTATGTGTTGTTGGAGATTAAATCTCAAGTTCTGATATTAGCAGAGCTGTTTGACTTGCAAAGATGCAGGAAAGGGAGGGTAGGATTTTAAATAGCAGAGAATGGAAGGCATAGATCACCCTAGAAGAGCCTATAAAAAACTCTGTAAAGGGATAGCACTTCAAATCTTTTCTGGTATCTCAGGAAGTTTAGGGCAACAATATTCTTTGTTAAGAAACTCTGGGGCCTTTACATATGCTTAATATGTCCAGAACGTACATCTTAAAGGGTACTTATACAATAATTGGTCTAATTAAGGTTGCATACAGAGGGATGATAACTTCTTTTGACTTGGAAGATATGCTTTTAGATATTGGTGTTGATAAATTCAAATATTTACTGATTAGTCTTGCTCAATGATGGTTGAACAACTGGAAGTTATCAACCCAGCTTCAAAGATCCACAGTTGCATTATCACTTTGGTTATACTGTATCTGCTTACCAAATGTGGTAATACTACACTTTTTTGTATTTATTGTTAGCCTTTTTTCTGTTTACCACATGTTTATGAAGGTTCATTCCTGCTACAGCATGGGTATCATAGGCAGATTTTATACTGTTACCCATTTTGTGGTAATCTGCAGAGTTAGTTAACCAGAGGTCTTGATTCATAGTCTGGAGACCAGAGAAGTATATACCAAAAGGGAGGGGTCCAAGTAATGATCTCTGGGGCACATCAGTAGTTACTTCCATACTTCAGAGTAGCTAGCTTAATTATATGGGTCCTCTCTTAAAAGTATATCTAGACATGGTTATCAGCCTCGCCATGTGTGGATATACTTTTAAGAAATCAAAACAGAACCATAGAATAGACATACTCAAGTACCTCAAGGAAATCCATGAAGTCCATGTGAGTATTATCTTTCAGAAAAACAGAAGTACAAGACATGCTGACATGATCTGAATATCCATGATAGATGCTTCAAGGAAATAAAGGGAAGTACTGTTTCAAGAAAAGGGCAATGGATGATTGCAAAAACGTATTGTTAAAAACAGTGACATACTTCAAAACTACATGGCACTAACCTAATAAAGTTAATATTACTGGGCAGGAAAAATAAGCTGTTCAATATTTATGACTTTTGCTATCTTGAAGACAGAGAAATGTGGACAGAGGTTAGCCATGTGGTCCTTGTGTGGACTTAAGATATATATTTCTTCAATAGAAACTGGGAAAAAAGCAGCATATACCAAAACAGAAATGGCAACTGGACCAGATCGGTTTCATTTATTGTCAAGGGACGGCTTGTAGTACTGGTTCCTGTACTGCAATCCCACCCCCACACCCAGCTAAAAAAAAAGAAAATCTGCTGCTTACAATAACCTGAATGTTTTGAAAACAGTTTGGTATTAGGCTTCCCAATCACCAATCAGGTTTGAACACCAGCATTCAGCATTGATAGAAGTGTTGCTCAGTGAGCAACTCACTGGACTGTTGCATGATGCAATGAAGAGCCCTTCTTTTAGCTCGGGCTGCCTCAGGACACTAAGGCAACCTGAGCCAAGAAGGAAGTAGTTAATGTGGAAGAGGAAGCTTGAGCATGGGAAAAGTTTTTTTTTTTTTATTTTATTTAAAGTCTTTTTTTCAGCCATTGTGTGTGCCAGGATATGGAAAGAAGATAAGTACTTAGTGTGTGTGAGACTATGTATATGTGAGTGTGCATACATGGACAAACTAGTGAATGGATCACTGGGGGAAATATTTATTTATTTATTATTTATTTTTTTTTTTTGCTCAAATAGTTTTTATTTTTGAATGATATTATATCATTTCCATAGTAATTTGTATATGACATTTTGAATAACTATATACAATATTTACATCAGCCTGACATCAATAGTAGTATTCAATATATGCAGTTACTGTAGAGATATAACAATCTAGATGTCCTTTTATTCCAATGTTGCAGTATTCTAATTGTGGAATTACCCTTCTTCCTCTCCAGTTTGTTCAGCCAGGTTTCCAAAAATTTTCAGTCCCTCTTGGTGCATCAGATGTCTGACGTGGCTGCAGGAACATGGGCCATAAAAGTGACTTCTGCACGCACCAGCCTTCAGAACTTTTCAGCCACCAGTCTTACTGCTTCTCCCAGACGTCGGATCGAATAAGATTCAGTAAAGTACCCCGTTGGAGATTTTTCAGTCCTACTTTAATGCTAATTATAGTCTGTTAATGTCATCTGGTAAGGGCAAGTGCAAGTGCAGTTGGCAGATTCCCCACAAAGACACGCATGGCCAGTGTCTCTTTTGTTTAGGCAGGGAACATAACCACAAGAACTGTGCCATTTGCTGATCGTTTGTCCCTAAGACCTTACACCACCATTTGCAGGCCTTACACTTATATTTAGAGAATCAGCACTTGAAACAAACAGCACTAGGGATGGAGGCCGCACCCGAAGCCCCGTCTGAACTACCTAGGAAGAGGGCCAAGTCCCCACGACCTACTTCATCTGCTGCGCCTCTGTCTTCCATACTTCAGTCTATAGCCAGTGTCAGCTCGACTGAGGATCCAGCATCTGTCAGTGTAGATAAAGCACACACCTCTGAGGAAGCTGCACAATCTTGAGCAGATGACACATCCACAGAGGATTTACTGGCACCGGCCTTAAATGCTGGGGGGAACTAGCATTCACTTGGAGCCAATCAGATGCCACCGCCTGACCCCAGGCCTATTCCTAGCCAGATGCCGGCAAGACCTTTAAAAGAAAAATAAAACAAGACACTTCACTCCAACCTCTCTAAGCATGCTGGATTGGCAGGCCTTCAGCCAGAGTTTGTTCAATACATTTATGGCCCTTACACCTTCTGCAGAACCCTCTGCCACTGCTCCTCCCCTCCTTAGTCCCAGACCTCCAACCCAGGAAAGAAGGGTGGATCAGCCTGAAGAAGAGGAATTATCTGATTCCTCTGAGGACTCTCTTTCTTACTCCTCCCAGATCTCACCCCCATCTGGGATATAGATCTTCTGAGGAGGGATATGTTGAACCTGACTCCCCTTTAGAGGATCTTACCTTTGGGGAAACTATTAACAAAATGAGAGACCACTTTAAGTAGCAATCCTCGGGTATGTCTGATATACAAAAAAAGGTTTTATGAACTTATTCAAATATTAGAACCTTCCAGTCCTTCTGCCATTCGTCCTATTCAACCTGCATTTTTGGATACTTTTGCCTCCGCCTCCATTAGCCTGGATTCCCAACCTCCAGCCCCACATAGAGCAGACAGACTCTATAAAGTCCCTGAGATGGAGAAATTTCTCTTTAAGTGCCCTTCTGCTGTTCCTGCCACTATCTCCATCTCTACGAATAGGGTGTCCAAGCTCTTTCCTACAACTACTATCCTCCCTGCTGATAAAGACAGCAAGACTATGGAGAGGTTGGGAAAGAAAATCTATACTTCTGCTACCCTCTCATTTAGAGCCGTTAACTATCAAACTCATATGACCAAATACTCTGTAGCTCTGCTGGACAAAGCTAACAAAGATTTAAATTACATCCCTGACTGTGCAGCCAAGGCCTTCTTTCTGATAGCACTCATCAATAGACACTCCTTCAGATGTAGTTATGATGCAACTGAAGCCTCAGCCAGGTCAGCTGCATCAGTTTCAGTACTAAGGAGGTACTCATGGCTACAAGTACAGCCTCTTCCAGATGACTTCCGGGCCAAACACATTGATGCACCTTTGGATCACTCAGCCCTTTTTGGTGCAAAAGTGGCTGACCTGTTCAAATCCTTATAACAGAAAGAAAAAGAATTACAGGACCTAAAACATATCCTGGTCTCACCTATTCCAAGTTCCAGAGGAACTACCCAGCAAAGACCCAGTTTATCAGGGAAAACCTCCAGGCCTGCAGCTCCTTGGTCTAGAAGACTCCCTAGAAGACAGCCTCCTCAGGCTAGGCCTTCTCAGTCTTCCATCCAAAGGCCCCCCTTTCCTAATAGGGCAGGTAGTATCTGACTGCCTGCCAAAATTTTAATCCACCCACATCCATTTCCCTTTCTGTCTGTATCTCTCACTTTCTCCCTGCATGGTCACTCATTACCACAGGAAAATGAGGTCTGTCCATCATTTAGGATGGCTACTTCATGTCCTGGATCACCCCTCCATCAAGACTGGGCATACCACAGCCTCGTCCCAGTCAAGTACCCCTCCTCCATCAGGTTTGCAAACCCTGCTGCTACAGGACACCATAGAATCAGTTCTTGCACAAGCAAAAAGAAAAGGATTCTACTCCAGAATCTTTTTGGTACCCAGAAAAGAAGGGCCATGGAGGCCGATTCTAGATTTCTCATGCCTCAACCCCTTCCTAAAAGTTCCTACTTTCAGGATGCTCAGCCTACCTACTCTCTTTCCACTCATCCTTCCGCAGGGTTTCATGGCAACCCTGGACATAAAGGATGCATACCTTCACATACCTATAAAACCCAATTTCAGGAAATACCCAAGATTTCTGGCAGGCTCATCATCTCACTTTCAGTTCTGTGCCTTGCCCTTTGGGCTTTCTACTGCCTCCAGGATATTTACAAAATGCCTGGCTCCAATCATCACCTACTGCAGGGAAAAGGGAATTCGGTTATTCCCTTACCTAGATGACATCCTAATCCAGGCAAAAGACAAGAAACTCTTCTGCACAACTCCCAGGACCTTCTGGTAATCCTACAGTCTCTAGGATTCATGATCAACTTCCCAACATCCACCTCAAACCCACGCAGGATATTTTCTTCCTGGGTTGCAGGATCAGGACAGACCTCATGAAGCCATTCCGTCTAGCAGAAAAGATGGTATCCCCCCAAAACCACCTTCTTACTGCTCTACAATCAACAGACCTGACTGCAAGACCATTTCTAAGGCTTCTAGGTTACATGGCAGCTACTATTCCCAAGTTGCCACTAGCAAGGATGCATATGTAGAAACTTCATAGTACCTCCGGTCAGTGTGGACCCAACACCCCCTCTGGAGTTCAGGATCCTCCTTCTCCCCTGCTTGCATCAGGAACTGAGATAGTGGGTGGATCAGGTAGCCCAAATCCCAGGACTGCCTCTGCAAACACCCGCTCTCTCCCAGACCATGTACACAGATACCTCAGACCTGGGCTGGGGAGTGACCCTGGGAAAAAAGAAAGTACAAGGTTTGTGGACAGACAGACACAAACAAAAGATCACATAAACATGAAAGAAATGAAAGCCATCATCCTTGCTCTTCAGCCCTTTAAAGATATTCACAGACAACACCACAGTCCTGTGGTATCTCAACAAGCAGGGAGGAAACAAATCCTACCTTCTATGCAGACTAGCTCTGCTGGCATGGGAACTGGCTACCTCACAGGGATCACCCTTCAGGCAGCCTACATCCCATCCCTGCACAACTCCCAGGCAGATTACCTAAGCAGAACCATTTCAAACAACCATGAATGGATGCTGCAAAGAGATGTTTTCCTGACTATGGTCCACAGGTGGGGTATTCCACAAATAGACCAGTTTGCCTCCTCCATAAACAGGCAGCTTCCTGGCTACCACACCAGGACACCAGAACCCAAAGCATTAGCAACAGATGCCTTCTTAATAACCTGGAAGGGGAAATTCCTATATGCATTCCCCACTTCCCATTGATACAAAGAGTCCTGCTGAAAATTCATCAGGAGTCTCCCAAAATCTTGCTGGTGACTCCCTACTGGCAAAGACAGCACTGGTTCCCTCTTCTTCTTCACCTGTCCAATGGCAATCACCACAGGTTACCCCCTTCAGTGCATGTGCTCACACAGAACAAGGGGACTCAGATATACCCACAGTGCCAGTCCATGTACCTCACTCTGTGGCTGATAGGATTCTGATCCCCTTCAAATACCTATATAACAAGGACGTGCTTATTGTCCAGAAGGAGGCCAGGAAACCCAACACAAGGAAATACTATCTCTCAAAATGAAAAAGGTTTTCTATTTGGTGTCACAAAAGACAGATGGACCCACTGGAAAGCGATATGCCTCTTATCCTGTCATACCTCTGTGAACTCATGCAGACAGGGTTGTCTTACTTATCTCTGAAGGCACACCTGTCTGCTATCACTGCCTGCCTCCCCCTAGATCCACCTCTTGCATCCAGACTCCCTTCTAAACTTTTCCTCAAAGGTGTATTACACTTAAAACCACTCAGGGAACCATCTCCCCCTCCTTGGGACCTAAACTATGTTCTAGAAAAAACTCACTCTAGCCCCTTTTGAGCCAGCAGACAAGGCCACCTTAAATCTTTGCACATGGAAAACTATATTGCTGGTAGCTTTGACTTCCATCAGAAGGCTTTCAGAATTGCAAGCTCTTATAGCTACACCTCCTTTCCTCATCTCCCACCTGGACAGGGTGACCCTCAGGACAAAATTGTCATTCATTCCCAAAGTAGTGAAAGGGGGATAGTGAGAGAGTGCTAGATTCCCTAGATGTCCACAGACAACTTAGGCTTTTATCAATCAGACAAGCCGTTTGTCTCCTTCCACGGCAGGACCTTGGGGAATGCTGTGAGCAAACACACCATTTTGGCCTGGATCTCCCAGGCCATTTCCTTCTGCTACGTACACAATGGTAAGACCATGCAGGGCAATGTCATGGCACACTCCACAAGAGCAATGGCCTCTTCTGGAGCCTTTCTTAAAGGATTAGACACCAACTCCATACTTGAGGCAGACACTTGGTTATCAGTTCACACCTTCACCAAACACTACAAACTGGACCATATCTCCAGAGCCAGGGTGTGGTTTGCCAGGGTTATCCTACATGGATTCCTGGAAACTTCCTCTAGGTCACCTCCCATTTCTAAGTGAGCTTTTGCACTCACCCAAAAGTAGAACACTGCAACATTGGAATAGAAGAACATAAGAAAGTTGTGTAAAATCTTATCATAACCATATATGTCCTTCCCTTCCATGATGCAGTATTCCTTCCCACCCACCCACCTTCCCCACTTGCATGACTGCACTTGCTCTCTGGTCTGATATTGGACAGGCTATGCCCTTACAGGACAGGTTCTGACTGGGGCTTTTACTATGTTCTGAGGGCTGGTGCATGCAATTGTCACTTTTATGGCCTACGTTCCTGTAGCCACATCAGACATCCAATGCAACAAGAGGGACTGAAAATCTTTGGAAACCTGTCAGAAAAACTGGAGAGGAAAAAGGGTAAGCCCACAAGTAGAATACTGCAACATGGAAGAGAAGAACATCTATGGTTATGATAGGATTTTACACAACTTTCCTTTATCAGAGTATATCTGTTAATTATTGCAGAGTGTCTGTCAATGAAAAAACTTTTTTCCATAGTCTAGGATAAACCCTTAGTTCTTTGATTTCGATTTCCATTGATGCTAACCTCCTCAGTAGAGAGTAGAAGTCTTCCAAAGTTGGTGGTGTGTTTGAGTTCCCACTTCTAGTTATACATTTCCTAGAAACTGCAAGTTTTGCCCATAATATATACATGTTTGTTTTATTCAAGTGAGGACCTTTGGTTAACATTCAAAATAATCAGAGCTTTAGATAAGATAAAAGATTCATTAAATAAAGCTTGTAAAAAGTTATTAATTCTATTCCAGTATGACTTAATTTTAATAAGTCATAAAATATATGATTTCAGTCTGCTATATATACCTGCTGACATCTTCAACATATTCCATTTCTGGAAGAACTGATTTTAGTAATTTTATCTGAGGTTAAAAATGCTCTGTGTAGGTATTTCCAATTAAACATTTTCCAATACTGTGTAATAGATGTATGTTTTACTGATAATAAGATATTTGATTTGATTTTTTCAGTTAACTATAATGAGTGACCTTTTGCTATGTATTGCCAATATATTTTAGGTGTTGCTTTATAGTTTATAAGTTTTTTATATAAATTTGAGATTCTATTTTTCATGTTATAATCACTATATATAATTTCATATAAGCAATTGATAAGTTTTGGTGTATCGTTAAATGAAGAGTTATTAATTACTCTGCATAAATCATGGGAGTACATTAAAATGCTATGTAGAGTTACCCAATCCTGTAATGGGATTTTATCAGTTGTTTTTATTGTTTGTATGTCTAAAACTTTTAATTCTTTAATGCATTGCAACCAACAAATAAGTGTTTTTGTTTCCAAGAAGTAATTATTTCTCTATATATTTTCTGAGGATAGTTTTTTGTTATGATAAATGGTATTAAAAGGTCAATCTAAAGTTTTAAATCCATATTTGCATTGATGAGTTTCCTAAATAAATTAATATAATAATTAATCAAATGTGTTCTAGTGGGTTTTGTTATATTGTATTGGATGTTGATACTTATTATGTACCAAGGTTTATTGATTTTATCTAATATTGGAAATGTTTTTTAGTAAATTAGATTCGTTTATTGATATAACAGTTAGTAATTCTTTCCAGTTGGCAGAATAATTAGGGTTTATCAAATCTTTAACAGTTTTAGATAAGACCGCCTCTATATATGATTCAATATCTGGAAAATTTAGTCCTCCTTGTCTCCATAGTCTAATGTGGTGTGTTAAGGCTATTCTATTTCTCTTGGTGAAGCATAAAAATTTTAGTAGGCGGCTCAGTGGTGCAGCGGTTAACGCTGTTGCCTCACAGCAAGAAATTCTCTGGTTCGATTCTCAGCTGGGGTACCTTCTGTGTGGAGTTTGCATGTTCTCCCTGCATTCACGGGGGTTTCCTCTGGGTACTCCAGTTTCCTCCCACATTCTAAAGACATGCATCTGGAGCATTTCTCCTCAGGCCTCCGCTGAAAACAGGATCTGTGGAACCTATTCAGACTTTCCCGGTCAACAAATGTAAAATAAATAAATGAATTTATTTCTTTAAAAACACATCTTTCAGGGAGCAACTGGATTGCTAATGCTATATACAGAGTCTTGGGTAGTAAAACCATTTTTATTAACTATAGTCTATCGTCAAAGGTTAATATTATTTTATTCCATTTTCCACATAGATTTTAATTGTGTTAATGATGTGGTTGTAATTTATTGATGCTAACTCATTTAGATCTTTGCATAACACAATTCCTAGATAATTTAGAGTAGATTCTTGTTTCTCTATGATATAGTTTTCCTTTACCTGTACTTCTTTTTTTTATTTAAAAATAAAAATTTTGATTTTGAGCTATTAAAGAGAAGACCTGAGGTCATATAAAATTTTTAAATCAATGCATCCAATTCCTCTAAAGTCCTCTAAAGTCTCTTTGGAATTAGAGAAAGTTAATAATAATATATATATATATATATATATATATATATATATATATATATGGGAACACTTCACATAATTGAATTACTGAAATCTCGAATTTCATATGGTCGAGACCATATGATCGAGATTTTAATAAATCGAATGTGTGTAGTGTTTAGAAATAACACTTTACTTACCTTAATACATTACGTGCACACAGAGGCAAGTATTGTTGTATGCCTTGTGTGTACGTAATGTTGTATTTGTTTTGTGGTGTTGGCAGGAAGTGAGAAATTTCCCATTTTGCACTTCGGCATACAGCGCAAGACGGAAGATTTCCCATCTCCCCACTGTAGCGCGAACTTGGAGTTGGTATATTTAAGTAGGGGGGTGTGGGGGCACAGACATGGGGTGCAGCCCCTGCAAAAGCGAAGTTTGTGTTTTTTTTTTTTTTAATGGTTTCCCTTCAGAAGTTCGAGTTTCCGAAACTCGAGCTTTTGGTTTCGGTTATTTGCAGTTCGAGATTTTGGAAATTCGATCTTCTGAAGTGAATCCATATATATATATATATATATATATATATATATATATATATATATATACATATATCATTATTTTAGAATTATATTGGTCATAAACATTTACTCCTCTTATTTTTAAATTATTGCGTATTAAATCTGCAAGTATTTCAATGGCCAAAGCAAATAGAATAGATGACAAGGGACAGCTTTGTTTAGTGACTTTTGTTATATAAATAGATTCCAAGGTGAAAGGTTCTAGTTTAACATAAGCTAAATTATTTATATATATATTATTTAAGAGGTGAACAAAGGAAGGAGCAAATTCAAATAGTACTAGAATTCTAAATAGATATTCCCAATTTAAGGTGTTAAAGGCTTTCTCTATGTCTAATCTGATTATGAGTGTTTCCTTATTTTTCTTATTTACGTAATCTATAAGGCTGAGCATCCTTTTAATATTATCATGTGTCTATGAGTCCTGTTTGATCATTATTTATTGTTTTGGTTAATGGTATTTTCATTCTGTTGGTTAAAATTGACATAAATATCTTATAATCATTATTTAGTAAAGCTATGTGCCTATATGAGCTGCATAGATTCAGTATTTTCTTTTCTTTTAGGATTGGAGTGATTAAAAAATATTTCTAAGAAGGTAGTATTATTGCTTGTGATTGTATTTCTGATAAAGTGTTATTGAAGAGAGAAATTATCATTGAGGGGTAAAGTTTATATATTTCCATAATTATATCATATATTCCTGGTGCTTTGTTAGTTTTACTTTTTTTTATCCTGTCGGCAATTTCTTTGTGGATATAAGTTTTTGTAAATCTAATTTTAGTTCTTCTGGATTTTTTTTTGTATTGATAGAAATTGTATCCAAACTTAATTGAGCAGTATGTAATTTTTCTTTTTTAAAGTGTTCTGTGTAGTTATATCTGAATGCATCAAGAATGTCTCCTATAGCCAATACTTTATTACCTTTCTTTTCTTGGTAGAGATTGTTAATGTTATTAGCTTTGCAATGTATTCTAAGTCTTGTGGATAAATTATGTAAATATCTGCAGGAGGTAGCAAAGGAATTTACTTTTAGTTTTTCTAATGCTAGACTAGTTTTGTGTGTTAAGTCTTTGATTATATTTTTTATTTAATTCCTCTATTTTCTTTTTAATTTTGAGAGAATTTTGATTTTTTTTTTCAGATTTTACTGACAAAAGTCTGCATTGTAAAGCTAATAATTCAGACTCCTATTCTCTAACTTTATTTTATACCAATTAAGGGTTTTACCAAATATATACATTTTTAATGAGTCCCATGTCATGCCTTTATTGATTGTTGTTGTATAATTAATATGTAGGAAAAACTGTAATTCTGACAGCAACCAAGGTTTAAATTCTTTAATTTTTGTGATATATGATGGTATTCTAGAAGAGAAGATTAATGGTTTGAACTCAATTTGGAATTTCAAAATCAGAGAGTTATGGTCTGAGAAAGGGCATGGAGTAATTGAGAAATTGATGATTTTTGAACATAAATCTTGAACAACAAATATTTTATCTATTCTAGTTTGATTTCCATGTCTGTGGCCTTGATGGGAGAACAATAAAGATTTATCATCTTTCAGTTTAAATGTATCAATTAAATGAACTGATTCAACCCATTTTTTAAAGATTTTGAAATAGAAGATGTATGATAGGGTCTCTTGTTGATAGTTTCAGAAGCATCTAGGATACAGTTGAAATCTTCTCATATTATTAAATTACCTTTATAGTTATTAGAAATAAAACCTAAGTACCTTTTGACAGTTCTTACCCCAATACCAGAAAACCAGTATAGGTTTTCTAGAGTCCATATTCTATTATTAAATTTAACTACTGCAAAGGCTATGAGACACTCTTTATCATCATATTAGTAAATATTTCTGGGGTGATAATATTCTTTTTCCATAAAATTGTTACCACTTTTGTTTGTGACTTATAGGATGAATGAAAATTAAAACCTCATCAACTCAACTAAAACAAAAAATAAGATTTTGAAGGATAACAGCCCACACATATAGTTCTTTGTTGTTAGCACTTTTGTCTACTTTATTAAGTAAACTTCCTCAGACAAATACACACTACATCACATACTTTTTAACCAGGTATGTTGGTGACACAACTTCCTTCACAAAAATAATTTAAAGACATACTCCAGAAACTAAAATTAAAATAGCTATATATTCCAAATGCTAAAAGATAAAATATATATGACATTATTTATAATTAACCAGCAGTTCTTATTGAACTACTGAAATGTTTATATAATCTCTCACGTGCTTTTAATTTTAAAATGCATTTCAGAGAACAATAGTTATTTAAACATGAGCATTTAACCTAAGCTGCCACATTAATCCTCTTTCTTCTATTCTCAAAGTCCATGGACAACCTCTAGCATCTTGTAAGACCTGTGTAAATATTCAGGTAACAGAAGGAATGGTATGGATTTTCAATTATGTGTTTAGCCAATGCATTGCTACTAGTAAGCCTTCCTATACTATACTGATGTTCATGAATTCATTGCTTAAAGTGTCACTCTGTCTTGCCTAGAAAAAACAGACACATGCCTGACACTTGCCCAAATATGCAAATTCTTTTGTTTCACAATTATATTTTTCATTGATATTATAACTGGCATTGTTTACTTTAAATTTGTTGGGAACTTTAATAAATTTACAGAAATGGCAATGTCCACATTTAAACATACCACTATTGGGTACAAAATGTTTTGTTCTAACCTCTAATAGGTCCTTTATATTCTGACCTCTCTTACAAATTATGCATGGTCTTTGCCCTAATTTCTGATTGATACTTATATCTTCATTAATTAGCACCCAGTTTTTCATAAGAATTTCCTTTAACAATCTAGCATCACTAGAGAAAGGTGTAATGAAACTAAAATTGTAGGCAAGATTGTGTGGTTCAATAGCAGTCAACAGTGATGTAGACCCATCTAAGACCCCGCATATTTCCTCATTATCAGCTCCCCTATACAAGATGGCCACAAATGTCCTGACTGTCTTTGCCTAACAGCTTCGATCATGACATCATCCACTAATACAGGGAAGGGTATGCGCTTTTTAAAAAAATAATTTAAAGTAGTTCACATTCATTTTGAAAGTCCTAGCCTCTAGTGACCATTCTTGCAGTCCTTACCATCTGTCTTTTAATGACAGCTCTCTTTTGATGGTTTGGGTGCAGACTTTTGACGTGAAGAAAGGTGTTAGAATATGTTGATTTTCAAAAATATTAGCTACATATTTCCTTTTAGACCTGTCCTTAGACAGACAGACATCCAAATATGCTATTAGGTCTGTCTCGAATTAAGATGTAAAGTATAAAAAGTTGGTCAGAGTAGAAATCTCATTCACAAAAAGTTCCCCTCCGTTTAAATCTCAAGTAAAAATAATGAAGATGTCATCTAAATAACATGTATTCCAATAGACTTTGTCCTTAAACATTTGGCTAGGGACAAGCGTTCCTTTTCCCAATGGGCCATCACGCAGTTGGCAAAACTGCCTCCGCATGGGGACCGCATTGTCACACCCGATCTTTGGAGGTAAAAGCCATTGTGAAACATAATGAATTTGTTGGATAAAATAATATCCAAAAGACATCTAAGTTTATCTAGTCAGATTCTACCCCTTTATTGAATCTCTTATCCAACTAAGTCCTGTAGCGTGGGGAATTACTGTGTACAGGTCTCTAACTTCTATAGTTAAAATATTGTAAGTTTCACTATATTCTAGATTATTGATGACTTCCAAAAAATACCATGAATCCCAACATATGTTGGATTCACCCTCTAAGTACTTCTTCAGTTTGGTATCAACCAGTTTACCACACGCATAGAGGAGCTAACCCTCCTATCAACAATAAGTCGGAGGGGTAGATTTTCTAAATCCTTATAGATTTTTGGTGACCCAAAAATGACTGGAATTCTAGGTACTATCATGATCAGGAAATTATATGTATCAATGTCGATACTAGCTTCCATAAATAAGTCATTTAGCATTGATGTAACTCTACTATATGCTTTACTGACTTCATTAATGGAAGTTTTAATGTATGCTTCACAATCCAGTATGAATTTTATTCTTGCTTTATAATTTTTTTTATTCATAAAGACAAGCCCCCCCCCTTGTCTGGTTTCATTATTCTTACTTTACCAAATTTTAGGGCGTTAAGGGTATGTCTATCATTATCAGTGATATTAGGCTTAACAGAGGGATAAATTGTTTTCCCTAAAGTTTCTCTAATATCCATCTCACAAATTCTTTCAAAAATGAGCAAGGTAGGGTGTAGTGTGGGGGTTAAACACACTACTAATACAGCATTCATTGTTAGCAAAACTATTATTACCAAGCAAAACTTTTAAGTTCAACTTATGTAAAAAGATTCTAAGGTCCAATAAAGTCTGTACTAAATCTGCTCATCTCGTTGGTACAAAAGACAAGCCTTTTGATAAGGTCTCTACCAAGACCGATGGTGCATCGAAAGTTGTATAATTATATATTTTGAAATCTCCCTGTGCGTTTGTTACAATCCTAAGCATAGAAGGAACTGCAGGAGAATTGGTTTTATGTGAATCATCATCATCATTATCTATCTCCTCCGTCAGCCCTGGTTCTCCTGCAGCGTGTAGTAAGAGATTCCACCCCATGGTTGTGATTGTCCGTTCATCCTATCTGAAATTCCTGGCTGTTGGATTGGTTCCTCTACTGCTGTTGGTCTTTAAGGTGGTCACTACATCTAATTGGGGGTGTGTCTAGCCATCTCCGTACTGTCATTCGTAGAATTAGAGGTGGCTACAATTGTATCATCATTGTTACTATTATTCTGATGTTGACCACATGGAGCATTGTTATACATATTATGGCCCATCTTAAGTTCTGGGGGCTGGGATATGCTGTACCATTAGTGTATTCTCTTTCATCTCTCATTAATTTCTTCATTTTAACTGCCTTGAGTTTCATCAAAGTATTGTCAATACTGGTGAAAATATGACCATAGCTGTATTTATATCTAAGGAAGTTACTGTCCACTTTGATAGTGTTGTCAAGAAGTGTTAATTCATCCTAGAGTTCCAAAATTTGATTGTAATATTGTTTAATAAGTAACTCAAGGAATTCACACTCCTGTAAGTCAAACATATGTAATAATTCAAGATGAAACGCAGAATTCTTGACAAGCCCCATAGGATTACTTAATAAAGTAGACAAAAGCGCTAACAACAAAGAAGTACAAGTGTACAAGTAACAACCCTTCAACATCTTTTTTGTTATAGGATGATTGAGCTAAGATCATATATTTCTTGGGGTTCCATGTATATCTGTCATTTATTTTGAAATGTGTTTCTTGGAGGAAGTCTACTTGTGCTTTGTTCAGTTTTAAATATTTCAGTAAATTTGATCTTTTGCTTGGATTATTTATGCCATTAGTATTTAAGGATAATAAGATTAAATCCATATCAAGCTATAATAAGAAAAAATATCCTTTTTTTATTATAGCTATTAAACAGTTTCCTCTGATAACAGCAAAGATTATGTTTGTGTGTAAAGTTTTGAAAGAAATTGTCAGTTTTAGTTCTTCTATGACTATAACTTTTTCTTCTTTCGGCTGCTCCCGTTAGGGGTCGCCACAGCGGATCATCTGTTTCCATTTCTTCCTGTCCTCTGTATCTTGCTCTGTCACACGAACCAACTGCATGTCCTCTCTCACCACATCCATAAAACTTATTTTAGGCCTTCTTCTTTTCCGGTTACCCGGCAGCGTCACCCTTAGCATCATTTTCCCAATATACTCTGCATCCCTCCACAGCACATGTTCATACCAACATAATCTTGTCTCTCTGGCTTTGTCTCTAAACCTTCCAACCTGGGCTGACCCTCTAATATACTTATTCCTAATCCAGTCCACCCTCGTCACACCCAGTGCAAAACTTAACATCTTTAACTTTGCCACGTCCAGCTCTGACTCCTGCCTTTTTGTTAATGCCACTGTCTCCAACCCATATAACATAGCTGGTCTCACTACCCTCTTGTAGACCTTCCCTTTCACTCTTACTGGTAGTCATCTGTCACAAATCACTCCTGACACTTTTCTCTACCCACTCCATCATGCCTGTACTCTCTTCTTCACCTCCCTTCCACACTCACCATTACTCTGAACTGTTGATCCCAAGTATTTAAACTCATCCACCTTCACCACCTCTACTCCCTGCATCCTCACCATTCCTCTATCCTCCCTCTCATTCACACACATATATTCTGTCTTACTCCTGCTGACCTTCATTCCTCTTCTCTCTAGAGCATATCTCCACCTCTCCAGGGTCTCCACCTGTTCCCTACTCTCACTACAGATCATAATGTCATCTGCAAACATCATAATCCACGGGGACTCCTGTCTGATCTCATCTGTCAACCTGTCCATCACCATTGCAAATAAGAAAGGGCTCAGAGCTGATCCTTGATGTAATCCCACCTCCACCTTAAACACATCCGTCACTCCCACCGCAGACCTCACCGCTGTCACACTACCCTCGTACATATCCTGTATCACTCTTACATACTTCTCTGACACGCCTGACTTCCTCATACAATACCACAACTCCTCTCTAGGCACCCTGTCATATGCTTTCTCTAAGTCCACAAAGACACAATGCAACTCCTTCTGACCTTCTCTGTACTTCTCAGTCTCAGAGCAAACATTGCATCTGTAGTGGTCTTTCCTGGCATGAATCATACTGCTGATCACTAATCATTACCTCCCTTCTTAACCTAGCTTCCACTATTCTTTCCCATTACTTCATGCTGTGACTGATCAATTTAATCCCTTTGTAGTTACTACAGTTCTGCACATCACCCTTATTCTTAAAAATTGGTACCAAAACACTTTTTCTCCATTCCTCAGGCATCCTCTCACTTTCCAAGATTTCATTAAATAATCTAGTTAAAAACTCCACTGCCATTTCACCTAAAATCCTCCATGCTTCCACAGGTATGTCATCTGCACCAACAGCCTTTCCATTCTTCATCCCCTTCATAGCTATCCTTACTTCCTCCTTGCTAATCCACTGCACTTCATGATTCACTATCCACACATCATCCAACCTTCTCTCCCTCTCATTCTCTTCATTCATCAGTCCCGCAAAGTACTCTTTCCATCTGCTCAACACACTCTCCTCGCTTGTGAGTACGTTTCCCTCATTATCCTTTATCACCCTTACCTGCTGCAGATCTTTACTAGCTCGGCCCCTTTGTCTAGCCAATCAGTGCAGGTCCTTTTCTCCCTCCTTAGTGACCAGCCTTTCATAGAACTCTTCATACGCCTTATCCTTAGCCTTTGCCAACTCTCTCTTTGCCATACACCTCATCTCCTTATACTCCTGTCTACTTTCTTTATCTCTCTGACAGTGCCACTACTTCTTCACCAACCTCTTTCTCTGTATACTCTCCTGTACTTCCTCATTCCACCACCAGGTCTCCTTGCCCTCCTTCCTCTTTCCCGATGTCACACCAAGCACCTTTCTAGCCATCTCTCTTACTAGCTCTGCTGTAGTTACCCAGCTATTCAGTAACTCTTCACTGCCACCCAGTGCCTGTCTTAACTCTTCCCTGAACTCCACCTCACAATTACCCTTTTTCAATTTCCACTATTTGAGCCTTGGTGCTGCCCTCACACTCCTTCTCCTCTTCTTGATCACCAGTGTCATCCTACAAACCACCATCCTATGCTGCCTAACTACACTTTCCCCTGCCACCATTTTACAGTCTCCAATCTCCTTCAGACTGGCCCTTTTACATAAGATACAAACCACCTGTGTGCGTCTTCCTCCACTCTTGTATGTCACCCTATGCTCCTCCCTCTTGTTAATATTCACCACAGCCATGTCCATCCTTTTCACAAAATCCACTACCATCTGACCTTCTGCATTCCTTTGCTTAACACCATACCTACCCATCACTTCCTCATCCCCTCTGTTCCCTTCACCAACATGCCCATTGAAATCTGCTCCAATCACCAGTCTCTCACCCTTGGGTACAGTCATCACCACTTCATCCAACTCACTCCAAAATGTTTCTTTCTCATCCATCGCACACCCAACTTGTGGAGCATATGCACTAACAACATTCATCATTACACCATCAATTTCCAGCTTCATAAACATCACTCTATCCGACACTCTTTTCACTTCCAAAACACTCTTAGCATACTGTTCCTTCAGGATAACCCCTACGCCATTTCTCCTCCCATCCACACCATGATAAACAATTTGAACCCACCTCCGATACACCTAGCCTTGCTCCCCTTCCATTTGGTCTCTTGCACATACTATATACCAACCTTCCTTCTGTCCATCATATCAGCTAGCTCCTTCCCTATAACAGTCATACTGCCAATATTCAAAGTTTCAGCCCTCACTACCACAGTCCTAGCCTTTACCCACCTTTGGGCATGCCTTCCCCCTCTCCTCCTCCTTCAGCCAACAGTAGCCCAATTTCTGCCAGAACCCTGCTGGCCAACAGTATTGGTGGCAGTCATTGTTAACCCGGGTCTCGACCGATCCGGTATGTATATTTGTACTGTTGTCCACATGTATGATTTGGCAAAATTTTATGCCGGATGCCCTTCCTGACACAACCCTCCCCATTTATCCGGGCTTGGGACCAGCACAAAGAAATGCACTAAATAATATTTAGGTCAAGCTTAAGAAGAAAATTTTTATATAATAATAAAATTAAAATAGCAACTATTATTATTTATTTATTTTATTTTATTTTACATTTGGTAACCGGGATAGTCCGACTGGACAAGGTCCATTTACAACAGAGGCCTGGGGAGAAAAGCTCCACAAATTATTTAACAATACTAAATAAGGATAACAGACATACAAGAAAACATAGATCAGTGACATACAAAACTAACAAGGGTGAGACAAAAAATATTTCCAATATATGCAATGTATAGAGTAATCTGGAGTTTAGCTCTTCATGTTTACTATCTGCGGCTTATCGACAGTGGGTAAGCCAAGGAACAAAGCAAAGGAAAGAAGGATATATATAGGTATTTATGTAATACATGGACACTTCCAATTCTTAGTAAGATGTAATTTGAGTGAGTTTTTGAAATGCAAGGTAGTGGAGGCAGAAGTAATAGAAGTGGGGAGATTATTCCAGGTTTTGGCTGTGGTGTGAGAGAATAGAGCTTTCCCTGCAGTGTTCTTTGCCCTAGAGATACTCAGGAGAGATTTGTCAGTAGACTGAAGAGGGCGATAGGAAAAGTAGCGAGATAGTAGTTGATTTAGTGCAGGGGTTTTGTCAGGGTATGTGAGGATGTTGAGGGCAGTGACTAGTTGATGATAGCTGAGTAATTGTGTAAGTTTTAACCATTGCAAGTCCCTTAGTGCCTGAAAGTGATGGATTCTAAAGGTGGAGTTGTTAGCAAACCTGACAGTTGTATTGTAGCATGACTCAAGTTTGACAAGATCAGTTTTTCTACGTTGAGTTCGCATTGGTGCTGCATGCATAAGAGCTGAGTTTGGGAAAAGGTGATCCGTGCCTTGTCTGTGACAATTTTTTTTTATATCTGTAGAGAGTTCCCATTTTTTGTGTACTATTTTGATGGTGGTTTGAGCAATATGGACATCAAAGAAAAGATTTTTGTCTATTTCTACATAAAGGAGTTTAGTATGGGAAGTTGGAGAGATGACAGTGCCATTTTTAGAATTGATAGAGAAGAAGAGGGGGTGGGTTTACATTTATTAGGGGTGAACAGGACCAGTTTATTCTTGTTTGAGTTTAGAATAAGTTTGATGTTTGTAATCCAACTTTCAACAGAGATAATGATTCTTTGGTGAGCTTTTGTAAGGTGGTAAGAAATGGGGCTGCATAGATGGGCGTTGAGTCATCTGCATACTGTATAAGTGAGGCATGTTGGGTGCAAGTATGTAGGTTGTTTGTAAAAATGGAGAAAAGAAGTCGGCCCAAGACTGAGCCCTGTGGTGCACCTATGGTTGTTGGAAGTAGGGAAGATAGCATGCCTTGCCATTGGACAGATTGCTGTCTGTTTGATAGGTAGTTTTTGAACCAGGAGATAGTAGTAGGGGCAAAGAATAGGGAGGCTAGAGAATGTAATAATATTGGGTGTGAGACCATGTTGAAAGCTTTGGCTATGTCTAGAAATATAGTAGATAAAAAATTGTTTTCATTTCTGTCTTGATTAACCTGATGAGTAAAAGAGAGGAGAGCAGTGGTTGTACTTTGGTGTGGGTGAAAGCCATGTTGTATGGGAGAAAGGAGGTTATCTGTGTTAAGGAATTGCATAACTTGGGAATGAATGCATTTCTCAAGAAGTTAAGAGGTTAGTAGGTATATTATCAGCTGTAAGGGTAGTAGGTTTAAGTTTTAGGAGGAGATTTTTAATAGTAGAGGTAGGAACAGGTGAGAAAGAAAAAGAGGGTGAGTTATCTGGACTATTAATTTAAAAGTTCCACTCTAAATATGGAATGAAAATCATTCCTAATCTGATAGATAAACATAGGTCTATTAGATCATCGCTCACACCTTTAACAATTGGAAACAGCTGAGTTGCATAAACTAAGCTATTGTATGGAGAATAGTTTATAAAAGAAATATAAATTTCTAAGATGTTTTGTATACCAGGAAATACTACCTTTAGTAGTATAATCAACAATTTCATTACACTAGAAACTACCTGATATGCAATCACCTATACGGAATTCTCAAATCATAAAATATATCTGCATTCAAATGGTACATTTAGTATGAATCAGAAGGGGACATTGTTATACTTTGATTATTAACAATAATAATTAAATGGTGCTAAAGAATGTATCTTACTATTTTAATTCAATTTAATAGCTATATGATCCCCAGCTTTCTATGATGATATATTAATAGACTTTAAGTGTAATCACAACCAATTAGCAATTAGTATTTATATATTATGGACAAGCAAAGCTTATTATAAGCAGCAAAAATCAGGTAACAGAGTGAAACACAGCTGGTCATAATAAAGTGTGATTGCGTTGCTTATTGATACAATGCTAATGATATTACTCTGGAAAGGCCTGTATACCATATTTTCCCAGTTAATGTGTACTTAGCTACAGTTTTATTGTTTTATCTGATGCATGCATCCATCGATTCCTACTCAGATATCACAGTTTCATACTGATTCATACATTAGAGAATTTCATGTCACAAGGTAAAGGATTATCTACACACTAGTTTTGCATCTGGGAAGGTTCAGAAATATTGCTAGATATCCTGTACTTCTGTTGTGAATTACTCTGATTGTAGATCTTATAGAACAGTGACATGTGAACAATTCTAATTTGATGCTTATGGCTATAACCACTTTTACTAGTCAGACTTAATGAGATATAAACAAGCACTGCAGAGTAGAAAGTTAGAGATGTATAAAACTTCAGGTTTATCCAGTTTGTCAACATATTTGCCAATCTTTGCTAAAATAAATATTTGCATTTATCAGATATTATTATGATGTACTTGATAAATTCTCTATTCTACTATCTATCAATAATACTATTTGTACCCTTTCTAAAAAGTGGTTTACAGACAAACCAACCCTATGTCATATTTCATATATATGTCAATTAATTAATATGCAGAAACAAAGTCTAAATATATTGAATTAATAAATTAAAATATTAACAATTTCAAGTTTGTACAGTCTACCAGGTACTAATAGAGTTTGGATAAGTGGCCACTTATGTCTTAAATCAAAACATACACCAGGAAATGAAGTTCGAAAAACCAAGTAAAAATAAAACTCCGTGTAGACAGACCTCAGTACTTTAATAAAACGAACAAGATTTAAAAATTCACAATCACAGATCTAGCGCTTTCATCTGAGACTTCTTCAGAATAATGAATGTGTGGTGCCAATGATTTTTATACATTTCAAATCAATTAATTGATCAATCAGTTACATAAATTCATTTAGAATTTAAAGCCATACCTATTATTTTCTAAATTACATTCCATATGTAGTATACAGTTTTTTTTATAAAAACAGCCAGTCACAAATTGTGTTGGGGACCTAACTTAATAAAGTGCTTTTGTGCCTTTTATTATTTAATAAATATTCTTATATAAAAGTGTTAAAAAATGTATATTCTAAAACAATATTGTAAAATACATGTTGTGGTTTGTATAATATATATTCTACTTATTCCTAAAGATAGCTGATAATTAGTATAATGTTGTTAAATAAAATAGTGAAATGAATATAAACTATAATGACTTGTAATAAATGTGTCTAAATATATATATATATTATGTATAAAAACTAATTTAAAACTGTTTTATTTAACAGTGAAACAATGTTGCATAATACATGTTTTAAAAAATGTTACATAGTACAAGTTTAAAAATTATTATATATTTTGTTAGTGCATATTTTTTACTATATTAACATATTTTTTATAGTAATGAAATCTTTATATGGTGTATGTTCAAATAAAAGCTAGTGTTTATACACTAGAGGCTTTGTCTACTAAAATAGCCTTAATGTTTGTGTACTCATTAAGCCCAGGAGGGATGTTTGATTTTAGCCTCAGTTGCCATCTAATTTCTTTCTGAAGTAAGATGTTTTAACATCACCTCATTCAACAGAATGGTCTCCTTTCTCTTTTTATATTGTAAAATGTGTCAAATAATTCTTTCTCTGAGGGACCTCTCGGTCTTCCCCACAAAAAGAAGGACATTTGGAACACATGAAAGGCTATTTTACTTTTTAAACCATTCTCCAATTTTAATTCAACAGTTTGGTTAATATACATACATTGTCGACACCTACCACATCTTTTAGTACCTTCCTTAGGTTCAGGTTTTTTATTTTCCATTTCAAAAAATCTTTTGAGGTTTGTAGCTGTCTTGTATATAAATCTAGGTTTTTTCCAACTGTCTGATACATCTCTTTATTGGTCTTGAAGATAGACCAATTATTTTTCATGATATTAATAAAACAGTCAGAAAATCCGTTGTACTCCACAATACAGGCACCCGTGTAGTCCTTAAAATTGTCTGCCTTTTTCTCATTAGGAGTAAATTTGTTGCCTAATAAAATATGTATATTTACCCATCCTTTATATACTTGTTCCAGTATCTCACCAACTAATTGTTTTTTTCCATCAAAAATGAAAATTCTTTTTGTAAATCTTGATGTTGGGAGGTCATTCTGGCTATTCTGACAGCCTGTCCTTTAATAATGCTTTTCTTTTGGTGTAGGGGGTGTTGACTATTGAAATGTAAATAACTGTTACACCATGTATTTTTACGAAAAATATTTGATTTAAAACCAGTAGTCACCTTGCTCAAAGTTATATCTAGATAGTTTATAACATTATTTTCAATTTCATGGGTGAAAGACAAGAAAGTAGTCGTTTGATTAATGTAGATCATAAATTCTTTTAAGTCCTCTGTAGTGTCATCCTCCCATAATATAAAAATATCATCCAAGAAACGGAGATATATTTTTATATTTTTCTGGTAAGGACTCTTAAAAATGTGTTCTTCCTCCCATTCAAGAAGAACCAAATTTGCATATATGGGGGCACAAGCTGCGGCCATAGCCACCTAATGGTCTGCTTATATTCCCCCCTTGAAAAATAATAAAATTATTGTCTAAGACTATTTCAGTCAATTCTAATAACAATTTTTTCCTGTCCAGGTTTAATTTAGAATGTTTGTGAACACAGTTCTCAAAGTATTCAAACACATGTTTCCTGGGTATGCAGGTGAACAAATCTTTAACATCAATGGTCACCATTTTAACTGTCTCTGACCATAATTTGTTTGTTATTTTACCTAAAAAATCCCAGGAATCTTGCACCAAATGTGTCTGTTTTTTGACAATATCTTTTAATTGTTGGTCAATAAATACAGACAGTGGTTGGGTTTTGGACTTTTTTGCTGAAACTGGGTGGTTTCAAAATGTTTTTGTGTATCTTAGGTATTGCAAATATTTGTGGTATATAGGGATGGGTTTGTTTCAAGAAATTATATGTTTCTCTTCCAGTACTTAGGAGAAGCAGTATATACAATCCCCCATTACATCCTGTGATCGGGACTTTTGAGGCTATTGTTATGAATGACATTTACGACACATTTGAGACAACAAAAAGGTTGAATAAAATTAACAATTTAAATGAAAGAGAGTTAACCCTGTTTGAACAACTAAGAAAAGAGAGAAATCTTAGATTTATGCAACCAGACAAGGGTGGTGGAATGGTTATTTTCCATCAAGAAGCATATAATAATGTTTTAACAGAATTGTTGATGGACAAAAAAACCTACACCACTGTGTCATACAATGAAATACAAATAGCCTACAGAAGAATAGACAGTTGGTTAGAAGAATATTTCATTGAAAATAGAATTGGAAGAGAAACATATAATTTCTTGAAACAAACCCATCCCTATATACCACAAATATTTGCAATACCTAAGATACACAAAAACATTTTGAAACCACCCTTCCGCCCAATAGTTTCAGCAAAAAAGTCCAAAACCCAACCACTGTCTGTATTTATTGACCAACAATTAAAAGATATTGTCAAAAAACAGACACATTTGGTGCAAGATTCCTGGGATTTTTTAGGTAAAATAACAAACAAATTATGGTCAGAGACAGTTAAAATGGTGACCATTGATGTTAAAGATTTGTTCACCTGCATACCCAGGAAACATGGGTTTGAATACTTTGAGAACTGTGTTCACAAACATTCTAAATTAAACCTGGACAGGAAAAAATTGTTATTAGAATTGACTGAAATAGTCTTAGACAATAATTTTATTATTTTTCAAGGGGAATATTATAAGCAGACCACAGTATATGCAAATTTGGTTCTTCTTGAATGGGAGGAAGAACACAAAAATATATCTCCGTTTCTTGGATGATTTTTTTATATTATGGGAGGATGACACTACAGAGGACTTAAAAGAATTTATGATCTACATTAATCAAACGACTACTTTCTTGTCTTTCACCCATGAAATTGAAAATAATGTTATAAACTATCTAGATATAACTTTGAGCAAGGTGACTACTGGTTTTAAATCAAATATTTTTCGTAAAAATACATGGTGTAACAGTTATTTACATTTCAATAGTCAACACCCCCTACACCAAAAGAAAAGCATTATTAAAGGACAGGCTGTCAGAATAGCCAGAATGACCTCCCAACATCAAGATTTACAAAAAGAATTTTCATTTTTGATGGAAAAGTTATCCCAAACAATTAGTTGGTGAGATACTGGAACAAGTATATAAAGGATGGGGTACCAAATATACACCTTTATTAGGCAACAAATTTACTCCTAATGAGAAAAAGGCAGACAATTTTAAGGACTATTCTGACTGTTTTATTAATATCATGAAAAATAATTGGTCTATCTTCAAGACCAATAAAGAGATGTATCAGACAGTTGGAAAAAAACCTAGATTTATATACAAGACAGCTACAAACCTCAAAAGATTTTTTGAAATGGAAAATAAAAAACCTGAACCTAAGGAAGGTACTAAAAGATGTACAATGTATGTATATTAACCAAACTGTTGAATTAAAATTGGAGAATGGTTTAAAAAGTAAAATAGCCTTTTGTAAGGGCAATTGTCGAAGTAAGATGTTAGTGTTCCAAATGTCCTTCTTTTTATGTGGGGAAGACCGAGAGGTCCCTCAGAGAAAGACATTTACAATATTAAAAAGAGAAAGGAGACCAGTGCCTTATTTAAACATTCTGTTGAATGTGCAGGTTTCACTGATTTTAAGTTTGGAATTTTGGAACACATTAAATTACATCCAAGGGGAGGTGATGTTAAAAACATCTTACTTCAGAAAGAAATTAGATGGCAACTGAGGCTAAAATCTAACATCCCTCCTGGGCTTAATGAGTACACAAACATCAAGGCTATTTTAGTAGACAAAGCCTCTAGTGTATAAACATTAGCTATTATTTGAACATACACCATATAAAGATTTCATTACGAATATAAAAAGCATGTTAATATTAGTAAAAACACGCACCAACAAAAATATATAACATATATTTTTTAAACTTGTATTATGTAACATTTTTTTAAAACATGTATTATGTAACACTGTTCCATTTTTAAATAAAAAAGTTTTAAATTAGTTTTTATACATAACACACATATATTTTTAGATACATTTATTACAAGTCATTATAGTTTATATTCATTTCACTATTCTATTCAACAACATTATATTAATTATCAGCTATCTTTAGGAAAAAGTAGAATATATATCATACAAACCACAACATGTATTTTACAATATTGTTTTAGAATACATATTTTTTAACATTTTTGTTTAAGAATATTTATTAAACAACAAAAGGCACAAAAGCACTTTATTAAGTTAGGTCCCCAACACAAAAACTGTATACTACATATGGAATGTAATTTAGAAAATAATAGGTATGGCTTTAAATTCTAAATGAATTTATGTAACTGATTGATCAATTAATTGATTTGAAATGTATAAAAATCATTGGCACCACACATTCATTATTCTGAAGAAGTCTGCATTCGGCAGATGAAAGCGCTAGATCTGTGATTGTGAATTTTTAAATCTTGTTCGTTTTATTAAAGTACTGAGGTCTGTCTACACGGAGTTTTATTTTTACTTAAATCAAAACATAATTGTTTCATATTACAACAGGTTATATTCTGTTGTAATCTCTAGAATGTCACACTCATGTTAACTTTTCTGCATATAGAAAATTAGGCACAAGGAGCACTGCAAGGACTAGTACCAACACCAAAGTGTTTATTAATCCACAAAGTTAATCTGATGAAGTTCTATTGTGAACGAAAAACGCGGTGACAAAGTTAAGCATTTTATGTGGTTCGTTCTGCATTTTATGGCATTTGTGGATTAATAAACACTTTGGCATTGGTACAAGTCCTTGCAGTGCTCCTTGTGCCTGATTTTTTATTTTTGAGGTTGTTGGAGTGTTTTGCTCTCTTGGACACAGATTTCTGTTATTATTTTGTTTTTCTGTATATAGCATTACTAATGTAATGTCAACTTAGTAAAGCACTTGTTCCACTGGCAATGTCATAGTTGCCAAAACATGACCCAGATGAGCAACAAATATTATGGAATCAGATCAAGACAATTACCTTAGATTGTTCCATATAAGCCAGATTACATCAAGAAAGCAAAACATTATATCTTTCTCATGGTTCCCTGTTACAATCTTATATAATGTGTACAGAATTGTGAGAGAAGATATTTAAGACAAGAGGAGAAGCAAACAGTTACAAAGTGCTAACGGCCATTTTAGGTCATATCAAATAAGTTAGCAAAACACTGCAGCACTTTTTAAACAAGCTGATAAACACAGCACCATTTCTGTACATTATATCATCTTAAGTGGGTCAGCAAACACCGGGATAGTCCGACTTGACAAGGTCTATTTATAGCAGAGGCCCAGGGAGAAAAGCTCTACAAATTATTTAACAATACTAAATACGGATAACAGACATACAAGAAAACATAGATCAGTGACATACAAATAACAATATTTATTTAACAAACTAGCATATACAGCAGCATTTAAGTACAATATCAATTTAAACATTTCAGCAATTATGGCAACACCCCTCAGCAAGCTGTTAAACACAGCATCATTCATGAATGACATACCAGACTAATCAAGTCAGCAAATACAGCAGTACTTATTTAATGTACTTGTAAACATAGCAATACTTATGTATAAAATATCAATTTAAACATTCCAGTAGACATATCAGAATATATTTAACAAGGAAGCAAATGTGGCAACTTTTATGATTGTTATTTCAACTAGACAAGTCGGCAAGTATGGCAACACTTATTTGATGAGCTAACAGACACTGCAGCATTTATAAATAGTATATTGACTTAGAAAGTTAGATGATGCCACATTTTAACCATATTAATTTAATTAATTACTCAAGTGAAAACAATAAGCAAACAAACAAGGAGAGTATTAATTAGCTCAATAAAGAAACCATGCATATTTGTATATTGAAAATGTGTATACTATTAAATAATGCACGGTTCCTATTTATTTCTAGGAAGACAAACTATCCCAGCTTGACCTACCTGCACCTGTATGAAAATCACTTGAGTCTTCAGTCTTTCAGAACTAGATATCAAACACTTCTAACAGTTAATTAAGTGACTTTTTGTTTTAAGAAGACATACAGAAGATACATTCTCTTTTTAAAACAATTACTGATAACAATTCATATCATAGTTGATATTGGTTGAAACAGCTGTTTTGGAATCAGTCTTTTGTTTTTTTCTTTTTCTTTTTAACATCAGTCCAAGCACTTGTTTCTTTTATTCTTTTTTTTTAAACATTTTTTATTGATTTTCATGAAATAAAATAATACAAGAAATATGATATATAAATATACACACTTGTTGTGTCTTTCGGCTTATCCCGGTTAGGGGTCGCCACAGCGGAACTCCGGTCTGCTAATGTTTGCTAGTGGATTTTTACGTGCCGAGTTACCAGCCCTGATGCACAACCTTCAACGAAGGCACGCCCATTCACATACACACTATATGTCTTAAAAACATCATGACATGGAACAATAACTATTTACAATGTCCATAACAGATATAATGTCATTGTTGTGATTACATTTTATCTACTAGTTTTTCAAGCTTCAACCAAGTTAATTTCTTGTGTGTTATTTTAGTAGTTCTTTCTGAAATAGTTTGCAACTCCCTATTACATACAAGTTCAGCTAATAGTAAAAAATCTGTAAATGATAGGATTTTTTTACACTTCCAATTTGACGTAATGATCTTTCTTGTAATTGCAAGCAAGGACCAAAGAAGGTGCACCTGTATTTTGGGGATATGAGTCAGATACTTCACACTTGTCCGACCACAATGCTTTTATGAAAATTCTGTACTCTATCCAGAATGGAGATACTATTTTACATGTAAGAAACATGTGCAGCCAATCTGCACAAAGTATTTCCTCACATCTCCAGCGTTTATGAAGATTAGTTTTTGATATCAAGTCCATCTTATGTGGTGTAATAAAGCTCCTATGGATGTATTTCCAAGTGAAGATTTTCCAAGAAGGAGAAAATGTTGTGCTACTAATTGATTTAAGTACTAATTCTTTATCACTATCTAAAAAATGGATTTGTTTATTCTCTCTGTGAAATTCCATAAGGAGTCCTCTGGGATTTGCATATTAGTACTTAAAGATTTATATGTACTTGACAATGATAGAATATTATTAACGTGCAAAGTGTTTATTTTACAAAGAAGAGAAAGTATTTTAAGTAACATGTGCAAGCATACCTTACCTATGCTCACTGCATGCACTCTCCTTGCATATCTTATATCCTACCAAAGCTCCATCATTCCCCCACTCAACCACTACCACTGTACTACTACTCACACCACCACTCATGTCTCACCCTCACTCAGCTCGCCTGCCACCAACTCAAGAACCATCCCTATATTACTCAAACATAAAGCATCCCTACAACTTAACATAGTAACCCTTCCACCATACCTATTACCCACCGAGCACAATCATAACGTTTCCCTAATAAACAAACACATTCAAAAACTGAGAAAACTAATAACCTCATGCATATCAAAACTAGCCCTAAGTGGAGACATCCACCCCAACCCTTGCCCTACCATCTCCAACCTCAATCCTCATAATCAGACTAGAAACCACAACTTCTCCCATATTACAGCCAATAGAAAGCCAAGTGACTTCCTTCTACTAAGCCTAAATATTAGAAGTATATCCAACAAAGTCCATGAACTCCATGCCACCATAGATTTGTACTCCTCAGATATAGTCATCCTGACAGAAACCTGGCTAAACCCTCACATAACCAGTGAGCAAATACTCCCTACAGGTTACAGCATACTAAGAGTAGACCGGCTAAACAAAACAGGAGGTGGTGTAGCTATAATATTTAAACAGCATCTAAACATCCAGATCTTAAAATCATCAGCTCCACAAATAGGCAATGAAGAAATAATATATACCAACCTCAAAATAAACCAAAATAAAACCATCAACATAACTGGGTGCTACTTCCCACCTGGCCAAAACATCCCTCCACTAGAAAACCTACTCAGCTGGTCTACCCACCATTTCCCCCAAGAAACTATCATTTTAGGTGATTTCAATATTGACTGGCAATCCTGTTCTGGCAACAATCCAACCCATCATGTACACCTTCATGGCTTCACCCAACTAGTCCAGTCGCCAACCAGGATAAATAAAAACTCCAGCAAGCACACTACCCTGGATTGGATACTAGTCAGTAAGAGCCCCTAGTCATATATAACAGGCTGCTTACCAGACAGCCTCAGTGATCACTCCCCAACATTCCTACTCAAAAAATACCTATACCAAGCTAAACCAGTCATCTACCGTCAAATACGTAAAAAACTAAACTTTAACCCACTCACATTCATCTCATCCCTCAAAGAATGTAACTGGCATCCTCTAAAGTACCTCAGTCTAGATGAGGCAGTTGAATTTTTTAATGCTACCTTCCTGAACATCCTTAATTACCATGCCACCATAAGATTTTCCAGAACCAAAGCACAACCCTCCTCATGGCTACAGAAAACCATTAAGTCAGAAATGAAAAACAGGGATAAAGCCTGGGAGCACTGGCGCAAAACCAAAACCCCCTCAACTAGACAGAAATTCCTAGAACTACGCAATAGAGTCAAAAAGCTAATAAAACAGGACAAATTCCAATACTACCAGTCTGCCCTAGACTCCTCACAACACAGCCCCAAACAATTCTGGTCCTCCATAAACTCCATCCTCCACCCAGGTAAAGTCAGTACCCCTCCTCCTAACATCCCTCTCTCCTCAGAAAATATTGCTACCTCATTCAACACACACTTCACCCAAACCATACTATCACTAGCCAAACAACACAACCTCCCCTCCAACCCACACCTTCAACTAGTAATCTCCCCACTGCCTTCTCTTTTTCTCCTGTACCTACCTCCAACATAAAAAAACTCTTTAAACTTAAACCCACCAAATTAGCAGCAGACAACCTCCCAAGTGAATACCTACAAATCGCAGCTGATGCTGTGGCCTACCCAGTATCCATCTTGATTAACCAATCTCTGTCAGAAAGTTACGTTCCCACACTGTGGAAAGTATCACATATAATTCCCCTCCACAAAGGCGGACCCTCCGCAGAACTAACCAATTACCGCCCCATAGCTATTCTCACTCCACTCTCCAAAATACTAGAAAGATGCATACATTCTCAGGTCTCAGACTACCTCCTTACTAACAACCTCCTCTCCAGTACTCAGCATGGTTTCCGACCAAACCATAGCACCACCACTGCCTTACTCTCCTTTACTAACACTATCCTTCAGCATAAAAACAATGGCTATCTCTCCTCTGCTACTTTCCTAGACCTATCTAAAGCATTTGACATGGTCCCACACAAACAACTTATCTCTGTCCTCAATAACCTATCCTTCTCACAATCAGTCACCAACTGGTTTCAGAGTTACCTGTCTGACCGCCAACAATCCGTTGTATGGCATAATGACATATCTCCCCAACTACCTGTCTCCATAGGGGTTCCCCAAGGATCCATCCTTGGACCCCTACTCTTCTCTGTTTACACCAATAATCTAGCCTCTGCCACCAAACATGGCACACTCATACAATACGCAGATGACTCAAGCATCATCTGCTCAGCCCAGTCCCTACCAAAACTGCAAAAACTCACACAGGAAACCTTTTCCTCTGTTGAAACATGGTTATCCGATGCCCAATTAATACTCATCCCAAACAAAACTAAACTACTCATCTTCCAACCCACCAAACATACTCAAAACAACTTTCACTTTAACATCACAGCAAAAGACAACACCACTATATACCCAACTGAACACACCAAATTGCTAGGAGTGGAAATAGACAATAAACTAAAATTTGACATTCACATATCCATGACCATAAAAAAGTCCACAAAAAACTAAGAGCATTATACAGAAATAAGCAATTTCTCACCAAAGCAGCAAAGATTTCAATAGCAAATTCCCACCTTATCTCCACCCTACTTTATGCCTCTCCAATATATACCAACCTAAGGCAATGCGATCTAAACAAGCTAGAGACCTGCTACAACAAAATCGCCAAATTTGCCACGGGGGCATCCTACCGTAGTCACCACTGTCTCTCACTTGCTGAACTGGGCTGGCTTGAACTCCTTCACCTCCTTCAGTGGTATCAACTCTCACTCACACACAAACTAGTAAACCATCCACTAAATGTCCCATCCCTCCAGAATCTACTCCAACCCTATCGCACCACCAGGCCACTAAGATCCAGCAACAAAAATCACTTGCAGATCACTAAAGCCAATAACTCTGCTGGTGAAGCACTATTCTCTTGCACCATAGCCAAATTATGGAACTCACTCCCACCCACAATTACCTCCGTATCATCATGCATCCACTTCAAAACTTTACTAAAAGCGCACCTAAAAACATCCTGGCTATGCCCTTGCAACTCCTACTCTAATATCATCCACCCCATCCAATCACTACCTTTCTTTCCACTCCACTAACTACCTTGATTATAGCAAGCTCAGATGCTCATAAGCCTAGTACTTATTATATAGCAGGAACTTCTCATTGTAACATTTGTTAATGTCTGTTATGTACTTCACAGATAAAGATTCTAGTTGTCTACTGATGTACTATGTTCTTCATCTGTAAATATGTTGTAAGTAATTGCTGTTAAATTGTTAATCACTATGTAATCCAATGTAACTACTGTCTGTTTATTTTAACTGTGGAGCTTTTCTCCCTGGGCCTCCGCTGAAAATGGACCTACGTCCAGTTGGACACTCCTGGTCAACAAATTTAAATAAATAATAAATAAATAAATTTTGGGTAAAGGTGTTGTGCTGGTGATATGACATATTCTGAATTCATTAACTATGTATTCTCTAAATATTTGTATGTTCAACCAGTTGTTATGCTTTATGTATAACACTATATAGACCACCTAATCATGAAGGGATTCACATCTAGATCAGGGGAGGACATTGTGCCTCTTTACTCATCCCTCATCAGGCCCATAATTGAGTACAGTGCCCCTTTTGGGATGTACCTTACCAGACACCTGCAGCAACTGGAAAGACCCCAAAAGTACCTCACCAAGAGGATCAAAGGGCTCAAACAGATGTCATATGCTGCCCGGTTAAAGAAACTCCAGCTCTACTCAGTGGCATACTGCCTGCTCAGAGGCGATCTGTGCCTGACGTATAAAGCCATGTCCAACCCAGAATTAATGGACATGCTGCACCTCAGAAAATCCAAATCCCATCGAGCTACGCGCTCAAGAGACTTGAACCTCAGCACTGAAATAAATAGGACATGCTGGAGGGACAGATTCATAACCCAGAGGCTCCCTTCACTCAGGAATAAAATCCCAGTCCAGGTTAGGCAGAGTCCATCATTGACTCTCTTCAAGAGGAATCTTGATGAGAGGATGGGAGATCGTAGGTTTACCCCGGGTATCACTTCTGTGTCACTGTTAGACAGAGGCACAGTATACTAACCTTGAAAAAGGGCATAGCAAAATTAATTTAAAATGGGTGGTGAAAGCCAAACACACTCTGGCTAGGCTTATAAATGCCCTAGGGCAGATAGCCAAGTATGAACCTATGAATCTATGAACCTATGTTATACCTGGCCATAAGAGAACATGGTTCGTGGATATTATTATTGCAGAGAAACCGGTGCCAGAAAATTAAGCCATTTTCTTCCATGACTTTTATTTTAGATACGTTGAAAGAGTCCAGACATGTCTTCATGTATGTTATGGGAATATTAAAAATATTAAGCATTTGTCATATGATTTTTGTTTATTATCTTTTTAAAATTATGTAATATATAATTAGTGAAAAGAGAATTTTTATTTATTCTTATTGGTATTGTAGAAATGGTCTTTGACAACAAGGAAGATTTTTTTTATTTTTCTGAGAACATATTATTGTCAATATGTGTGTCCATGCCAGATAATAAGATACTTACATGGAGATTTTTCCAATTAGAACTATATTTGGAGTTTAGCCATTGGCTCATCACATTAAGTCATTAAGTATGGTAGATTCCACATAAAGTTCTAAATTTCTGGATGCTATTCCCCCATCATTCCAGCTTCTGTAATGCCAAGCATGGCTGATTCTTGGCTTTTGAGGAAACCATAGAGAATGTATTAACATAGAACTTAGTTGCTTCATTATCTTTTTGGATGGGGAGGCAATTAGAGTTTGAACGTAGAACAAAATGTTGGGTAATATGATCATTTTTATTAAGGACAGTCTTTCTTCTATCATGAAATTTTTCATTCCATCTATTTAAAAATTCCTTAACTGTGGAAAGCGATATGCCTCTTATCCTGTCATACCTGTGTGAACTCATGCAGACAGGGTTGTCTTACTCATCTCTGAAAGCACACCTATTTATTTATTTTATTTATTTCTAGTTTGATTACCGGGGAAGTCCACTGGGCCCAAAGGACCCATTTTCAGTGGAGGCCTGGAGAGAAAAGCTCCAAGATACATAATACAGTACAGATATAAGAGATACAGAAGTATGAAAGATACATTATATAGAGCAGTTTACAACATATGTATATTCAGTGTCACACATAGACAAAATTCATTATGGTTGATCTTAAGGGTTATACAGGTTCATTTGTGCAAACACTGTTGTATAGTATGTGTGGAAACACTTTACATACACACCTTTAAAGTAAATGTAGAAAACATTTTACATGCACTCATTTAAAGTATGCTGCTATTTACAATATTTACACAGTTGTGTCATGGGATAAGTAGCTCTAGGAGATGTAGAGAGCTTCGATACACTCATAGTAAAGTAGCTATGGGAGATTTAGAGAGCTTAGGAACCTGGGAGAAAAAACACCTAGGGGCATGTATTTAGATTTAGTTAAGGTGAAGGCAGGTACATTTCCATTTAGTGGACAGGTGTTTGAAAAGCTGGTTTTTTAAAGTTTTCTGAATTTGGTATAGTTCTTAGCATGGAAGGGAAATAATTCCATGTCTTACCTATTAAGACAGAGAGGAGAAGATGGCCAGCAGGACATTTAGGCTTGTAGATAGCAATTAAGTTTTGATGTTCAGATCTGAGAGTTCAGTTGGGGTGTAAGGGGGAAGGATATTTGCTACAGCTTAACAATTTGAAGGGGGAAATACAAGTCTGTGTGCAGTGGTGTGTTGGAGGTAGTTTAGGTAGTTTGGGAGTTCTAGCCAATTCAGAGATTGTAGGGTAAGACAATGATGGGTGGAATTTCTGGATTTGGTGGCAGATTTAGAGATTTTATTATAGCAGTTTTCTAGTTTGGCAGTGATAGAGGAGGACAGGTTGGGGCGCCATATAATAAGGAGGGAAGAAGATAAGTAGTTGCCAGAATATGCCTAGTAGAGTTTGAGAGAAAGAGATTATTCCTATATAGCATACCTAGTTTTTGGTGGGTTTTCTTAATATTTTGTTGGATATGGATGTCAAACTTGAGGTATTCATCAATAGTTATGCCGAGTAGTTTAGCAGAAAGAACCACTTCTAATAGGTGAGTTGGTTTGACTAAGGACTTTGAAAGCATTTTTGTCATAGGAGTAAGTCTTTGTGTGGGGGGGGATAGTAGAATTTTAGATTTATTAGCATTGAAAGAGAGGTGGTTTTGGCCCATCCAGTTTTCGGTGGTTGAAAAAGCAGTTTGGGTTTTAGTGAGCAATTCAGAGAGGTTAGAGGCAGAACAGACTAAGGTTGAATTGTCTGCATATTGAATGATTTTGGCATCAGCAATAGCAGTGTGAAAGTTATTAATGAAGATGTTAAAAAGCATAGGCCCAAGGATGGACCCCTGTGGCATACCAGCTGGGGTAGGTAAGAAGGAAGAGGTGGAGTTATTCCATTTAACTGCCTGTGATCTGTCTGATATGTAGCTGGAGAACCAGGATAAGTGAGAGATGAAGATTTGAGAGATGAAAGAGAAGGTGTTTGTGGGAAACAGTATTGAAAGCTTTAGACAGACAGAGCAAAACAGTAGAAACCAAGTGTTCTGAATCTCAAGCTTGATTGACAGTTTCTAGGAAAGACAGTAGAGCGGTTATAGTGCTATAGCCTGGGCAGAAGCCATGCTGGGTAGGTGTAAGAAGATGGTTTTGGGTTACAAAAGGCATAAGCTGAAGGTGGATGCACTTTTCTAGGATTTTGGAGATTGATGAGAGCAGAGCAGTGGGGTGGGCATTTGAAATGGTGGTGTTTTTGCCTCCTTTGTGAAGAGGAAGAATATAAGCTGAGCACCAGAATTTGGGGACATATGATTCTTTTATAGATCTGTTAATAATGATGCTGATTGGGAGAGCTATACCATCAGCAGCACATTTTAGGAAGGAGGAGGGAATATTGTCAGGGGCATTGGAGCAAGGTTTAAGTTTGGAAGCCTTTTTATAAAGTTAGTGGAGGCAGGTTTGAGCTCGAACATAAGGGGATGGTTATTAGGGGAATTAGATGGAGAAGAGTGAGGGACTGCTGGGTTATTGTTGGGGAAAGTCTTGGTCAGGTCAAATATAGCTTCTATGAAAAATTAGTTAAATTCAGAGATTAGTTCAAGGTCAGATTTACTAGGTTCAGGACAGGGGTTATTTTTGGAGCCAGGATTAAGAAGTAAGTTTATTGATTTCCAGAATTGGTGGGGGTTTTGTTGTTATTAGACTGGAGCTTGATATAGTAGGAGTTTTTGTCCTTAGTGATTAGCTGTTTCACAAAGTTACGAAGTTGTTTGTATTGGAGCAAGGTATTGGGCAGTTTATTGTTTTTGTAAAGCTTCCATAATTTGTCCCTTTGGTGCATAATTTGTTTAGTATGTTTGGATAACTAAGGAGCTGCATTAGTTTTTATCCTTTTGTTTCTTAGCGGGGCTAGAGAGTTTGGCGTGTCTAGGAAGACAGAGCTGAAGTAGCACTGTCAAGAGGAAGGGTGTTTAGAATTTGCCAGTCCATTTGTTTGAACATGTTTGAGAAGGTTGTGGGGTTGAAGTTACTGAGGTTGCGAGTGAGAATTTATTGGTGCTGGTGAGGAGAAGAGTTAGTTGTGCAATGAATGAAAGCTGGGAGGTGGTCGCTAATGGTGTCAGGAATTGTGCCAGAGTTGGTTATTATATTTGGATTGGAAACTAGGATCCAATCAATAGTGGATCCAGGGGGGGTTGTTTTGTTAGGTTGGATGATAGGGAGGATTATTTGAGTAAAGTTATAGAGGTTAATAGCTAGGGAGGGAGAGGGACTATTAAATTTATTCCAGTCAATATTTACATGGCCTAGAATGTAGGTTTTGTAGTTAATTTTAGTAGATGCCCATAGGAGAATATCTTCGAGGGTAGAGATATTGTTACCAGGTGAGATATATAGAGCAATAATGCAGATATTTTTGTGTTTATTCATTTTTAGTAGTCCAGCTGTAAGTTCAGTATTGTTGAATTGAGGAATTGGAATTTGGAGGGGAATTAAGGTAAGTAGAGTAGAGTAGAGTAGACTAAGGCAGTGCTGCCACCTTTTTTATTTAATTGGTCATTTCTGAGAGTATGGAATCCTGGGGGCAGGATCTCAGAATTGGAGATATAGGGTTTGAGCCAAGTTTTGGAGATGGCTAGGTTGTCTGATTGGTTATGGCTTAGCCAAGCTTGAAATTGGTGAGTTTTGTTGTTGCGATTCTGGGCATTGATAGTAAGGACTTTTAGGGTGTTATGGGGGGAGGAAGGTGATAAGGGGTAGGTGTTGTTAATAAAGGGACTGGGACCAGGGTTGGGGTGGATATCTCCAGCTAAGACTAGGTTGTTGAAGGAAATAAACTTTAGCCATTTAGGTTTGCAAAGTAAAAGTTTAGGTAGATCTAAAATTAGTTTATGTGTCAGTTTATTAGCTATGGTGGAAAAGATTTTGGAGTGGAATAGATGCAGAGGTTTAGGCTGAATGAGCAAAGGGGAAATAGAATGGGAATGAGACTAAGAGTGAGGGTAAAGCTAGGTTTGTATGGAGGTTATTTTTGTAGGTAAAATTGGACAAGCATTGGAGGAGTATGAGCTGGTATAGCATAAGGGAATTAGGAACAGAAGGAGGAAGTAGGGGGCCTGGAGGGTGTGGAGAATTAAGGAAAGCATGTCTGTGCAAAGGGAGAATGATAGGTATAGATCTTGAGAAGAGAGAAGGCTATGCAGAAGAGAGGGTTTAGAAAGAGGTACAGGTTTTTCTTAGAATTATAAGAAGGAGGAGGGGCTTTAATTGTTAGGGATGTAGATAGAGTGATGTATGTAAGTGGGATGGCTGTATGTTGATGGAGTAAAGGGGGAAAATCATCTATTGGGTAATTAGGCTGGCTGGGTGGGGAAAGGGAAGAATAAAGGTAGGCATGCTGGGGGCACCCACAGGGTGAACAGAGTGGGATTATACAAGTAAAGGAAGAAAGTTCTGAAAAAACAATCTGTGAGCTGCTGACTATGAAGTTGCTTTCTGGTAGATAAGGCTAAGTGTAGAGCTGGAAATTCTGTAGTAGTGGTTGTAGGGGGATAGCTGGGTGCAATTACTGAGGAATTTAGCAGGTAGACTGGGAAATGTAAGAGCAGTCTTATACAGTAGAGATATGTTTAGTATGATACTAAGAGAGAGAAGGGATAGGAGTGTGTGAAACAAGCCTAGGCGCAACCTGGTGGGGAAAAGTATATTGCAGCTAAGCGAGTGATAGGGGTATAATACAGCTGAAGCTAGTGATAGGAGATAACTATTATAGAAATAGGAAAGGCTCTGTTAACAGTTACAGGTGGCTACACAAGGACAGGAAGGTTTGTTTGTTAAGCAGTAGAGAGGGGTATGGCTGCTGGGTATCCTGGCTAGGTAGCAACTTTTAATACACATAGAAGTTATGGCACACCTGTCTGCTATCTCTAGATCCTCCCCCTAGATCCACCCCTTGCATCCAGACTCCCTTCCAAACTTTTCCTCAAAGGTGTCTTACACTTAAGACCACCCAGGAAACTGCCTCCCCCTCCCTGGGACCTAAACTATGTTCTAGAAAAACTCACTCTATTCCCTTTTTGAGCCAGCAGACAAAGCCACCTTAAAATTTTGCACATGGAAAACTATATTGCTAGTAGCTCTGACTTCCACCAGAAGGGTTTCAGAATTGCAAGCTTTTATGGCTATGCCTCCTTTCCTAATCTTCCACCTGGACAGAGTGACCCTCAGGACAAACCCATCATTCATTCCCAAAGTAGTGAAAGGGGGCTTGTGAGAGAGTGCTACATTCCCTAGACGTCCACAGTCAACTTAGGCTTTATCAATCAGACCAGCTGTTTGTCTCCTTCCACTCCAGGGCCTTGGGGAAAGCTGTAAGCAAACAGACCATTTTGGCCTGGATCTCCCAGGTCATTTCCTTCTGCTACCTGCCCAATGGTAAGACCTTGCAAGGTAATGTCATGGCCAACTCCACCAGAGAAATGGCCTCTTCTGGCGCCTTCTTTAAAGGGTTATGCACCAACTCCATACTTGAGGCAGACACTTGATCATCAGTTTACACCTTCACCAAACACTATAAACTGGACCATATCTCCAGACCCAGGGTGGGGTTTGCCAGGGCTATCCCACATGGATTCCTGGAAACTTCATCTAGATCACCTCCCAATTCTAAGTGAGCTTTTGCACTCACCCACAAATAGAATACTGCAACAGTGGAATAGAAGGACATAAGAAAGATGTGTAAAATCTTACCATAACCATAGATGTCCTTCTCTTCCATGTTGCAGTATTCCTTCCCCACTTGCATGAATGCACTTTCTCTCTGGGATGATATTGGACAGGCTATGCCCTTACAGGACTGGCTCCGACTGGGGCTTTTACTATATTCTGAGGGCTGGTGCATTCAGATGTCACTTTTATGGCCCACGTTCCTGTAGCCACATCAGACGTCCAATGCACCAAGAGGGACTGAAAATCTTTGGAAACCTGTCGGATGAACTGGAGATGAAGAAGGGTAAACTCACAAGTAGAATAATGCAACATGGAAGAGAAGGACATCTATGGTTATGTTAAGATTTTACACAACTTTCCTTTATCAGAGTATATCTGTTAATTATTGCAGAGTGTCTATCAATGATAAAACTTTTTTTCCTAGATTGTTAACCAATGGCCTAGGATAAACCCTTAGTTGTTTGATTTTTATTTCCATCGATGTTAAACTCCTCTGTAGAGTGTAGACGTCTTCCAAAGTTGGTGGTGTGTTTGAGTTCCATCTTCTAGCTATATATTTCCTAGAAATTGCAGGTATTGTCCATAATATATAAATGTTTGTTTTATTCAAGTGAGGACCTTTCTTAACATTCAAAATAATCAGAGCTTTAGATAAGATAAAAGAGTCATTAAATAAATCTTCTAAAAAGTTATTAATTCCATTCTAGTATGACTTAATTTTAATACAGTCATAAAATATATGATTTCAGTCTGCTATATATACCTGCTGACATCAACATATTCCATTTGTGGAAGAACTTATTTTAGTAAATTTATCTGAGGATAAAAATGCTCTGTGCTGGTATTTCCAATTAAACATTTTCCAAAACTTAAGTTTTACTAATAATAAGATATTTGATTTGATTTCTTCAGTTAACTGTAATGAGTGACCTTTTGATATGTATTGCAAATGTGATATTTTAGGTGTTGCTTTATAGTTTATTAGTTCTTTATATAAATTTGAGACACTATTTTTCATATTATAATCATTATATATAATTTCATATAAGTAATTTATAAGTTTTGGTGTTTCTTTAAAGGAAGAGTTATTAATTGCTCTGCATAAATCTTGGGAGTAAATTAAGATGCTTTGTAGAGTTACTCAGTCCTGTAATGGGATTTTACAAGTTGTTTTTATTGTTTGTATGTCTAAAACTTTTAATCCTTTAATGCATTGTAACCAACAAATAAATGTTTTTGTTCCTAAGAAGTAATTATTTCTCTATATATTTTGTGAGGATAGTTTTTGTTATGATAAATGGTGTTAAAAGGTCAATCCAAAGTTTTAAATCCATATTTGCATTGATGAGTTTCCTAAATGAATTAATATAATAATTAATCAGATGTGTTTTAGTGGGTTTTGTTATATTGTATTGCATGTTGATACTTAGCATGTCCCAAGGTTTATTATTGTTATCTAATATTGGAAAGTTTTAAATAAATTAGAATCATTTATTGACATAACAGTTAGTAATTCTTTCCAACTGGCAGAATAATTAGGGTTTATCCAGTCTATAACAGTTTCAGATATGAACGCCTCTATATATGATTCAATATCTGGAAAATTTAGTCCTCCTTGTTTCCATGGTCTAATGTGGTGTATTAAGGCTATTCTATTTCTCTTAGAGAACCATAAAAATTTTAGTAGGCATGAATTTATTTCTTTAAGAACACATATTTCAGGGAGCAACTGGATTGCTAATGCTACATACAGAATCTTAGAAAAAACATTTTTATTAACTGTAGTCTATCTTCAAAGGTTAATATTATTTTATTCCATTTTCCACCTAGATTCTAATTGTGTTAACGATGTGGTTGTAATTTATTGATGGTAACTCATTTAGATCTTTGCATAACACAATTCCTAGATACTTTAGAGTAGATTCTTGTTTCCCTATGATATGATTTTACTTGACCTGTACTTCCTTTTGTTTTATTTAAAAATAAAAATTTTGGTTTTGATCTATTAAAGTGAAGACCTGATGTCATATAAAATTTCTCAATCAATGCATCCAATTCCTCTAAAGTCCTCTAAAGTCTCTTTGGAATTAGATAAAGTTAGTAATATATATATATATATATATATATATATATATATATATATATATATATATAAAACATTATTTTAAAATTATATTGGTCATTAACATCCACCCCTCTTATTTTTAAATTATTACATATTAAATCTGCAAGTATTTCAATGGCCAAAGGAAACAAAATAGATGACAAGGGACAGCTTTGTTTAGTGACCTTTGTTATATAAATAGATTCCGGGTTGAAAGGGCCTAGTTTAACATAAGCTAAACTATATATATATATATATATATATATATATATATATATATATATATATATATATATATATATATATATATTCTTTAAGATGGGATAAAAGGAAGGAGGAAATTCAAATAGTACTGGAATTCTAAATAGATATTCCCATTTTAAGGCTTCAAAGGCTTTCTCTATGTCTAATCTGATTATGAGCGTTTCTTTATTTTTCTTATTTACATAATCTATAAGGGTGAGTATCCTTTTAATATTATCATGTGTCTATTATATATATGAATCCTGTTTGATCATTATTTATTGTTTTGGATAATGGTATTTTCATTCTGTTGGCTAAAATTGACATAAATATCTTGTAATCATTATTTAGTAAAGATAAGCACCTATATGAGGTGCAAAGATTCAGTATTTTCTTTTTTTTTTCTTTTAGGATTGGAGTGATTAAAGAATATTTCCAAGAATGTAGTATTATTGCTTGTGATTGTATTTCTAACCCAGTTTTATGGACAAGAGAAATTATTGTTGAGGGGTAAAGTTTATATATTTCCATAATTATACCATATATTCCTGGTGCTTTGTTAGTTTTACCTTCTTTTATCCTGTCGGTAATTTCTGTGTAAGATATAAGGTTTTGTAAATCTAATTTTAGTTATTCTGGAATTTTTTTATATTGATAGAAATTGTATCCAAACTTAATTGAGCAGTATGTAATTTCTCTTTTTTAAAGTGTTCCATGTAGTGATATCTGAATGCATCAATAATGTCTCCTATATCCGATACTTTCTTACCGTTCTTTTCATGGTAGAGATTGTTAATGTTATTAGCTTTGGAATGTATTCTACGTCTTGTGGATAAATTATGTAAATATCTGCAGGAGGTAGCAAAGGAGTTTGCTTTTAGTTTTTCTAATGCTAGGCTAGTTTTGTGTGTTAGGCTTTCATTATATATTTTATTTAATTCCTCTATTTTCTTTTTAATTTTGAGTGAATTTTGATTTTTTTTTCAGATTTTACTGACAAAATTCTGGATTGTAAATCTAATAATTCAGAATCCTATTTTTTAACTTTATTTTTATACCAACTAAGGGTTTTACCAAATATATAAGTTTTTATTGAGTCCCATATCATGACTTTATTGATTTTTGTTGTATAATTAATATGTAGGAAAAACTGTAATTCTGACAAAAACCAACGTTTAAATTCCTTAATTTTTTGATATATGATGGTATTCTAGAAGAGAAGATTAATGGTTTGAACTCGATTTGGAATTTCAAAATCAGAGAGTTATGGTCTGAGAAAGAGCATGGAGTAATTGAGAAATTGATAATTTTTGAACGTAAATCCTGAACAAGAAATATTTTATCTATTCTAGTTTGTGTTCCATATCTATCTGTGATCTTGATGGTAGAACAATAAAGATTTATCATCTTTCAGTTTAAATGTATCAATTAAATGAACTGATTCAACCCATTTTTTAAAAGATTTTGAAATAGAAGATGTACGATGGGGTCTCTTGTTGGTAGTTCCAGAAGCATCTAGGATACAGTTTAAATCTTCTCCTATTATTAAATTACCTTTATAGTTAGTAGAAATAAAACCTAAGTACGTTTTAACAGCTCTTACTTCAATACCAGGGAACCAGTATAGGTTTGCTAGAGTCCATATTCTATTATTAAATTTAACTATTACAAAGGCAATAAGACCCTCTTTATCATCATATTTGTAAATATTTCTGGGGTGATAATATTCTTTTTCCATAAAAGTATTACTCCTTTTGTTTTTGATTTATAGGATGACTGAAAATTAAAACCACATCAACTCAACTAAAACAAAAAATATTTTGAACGATCACAGCCCACACTTGTAGTTCTTTGTTGTTAGCACTTTCGTCTACTTTATTAAGTAAACTTCCTCAGACAAATACACACTACATCACACACACACGTTTTAACCAGGTATATTGGTGACATCACTTCATTCACAAAAATTTAAATATATACTCCAGAAACTAAAATTAAAATAACTACATATTCCAAATGCTAAAATATAAAATATATATGACATTATTTATATAATATGTAATTAGCCAGCAGTTTTATTGACCTGCTCAAATGTTTTATATCATCTCTCAAGTGCTTTTAATTTTAAAGTGCATTTCAGAGAACAATAGTCATTCAAACAGGGGTACACATGAGCATTTAACCTAAGCTACCACATTAATTCTCTTTCTTCTATTCTCAAAGTCCATGGACCACCTCTAGCATCTTGTAAGACCTGTTCAATAATCAAGTAACAGAAGGAGTGGTCTGGATTTTCAATTATGTGTTTAGCCAATGCATTGGTACTAGTAAGCCTTCCTATACTATACTGATGTTCATAAATTCATTGCTTAAAGTGTCGCTCCATCTTGCCTCCATAAAAACAGACACATGCCTGACACTGGGCCAAATACACAACTCCTTTTGTTTCACAATTATATTTTCCATTGATATTATAACTGGCATTGTTTACTTTAAATTTGTTGGGAACTTTAATAAATTTACAGAAATGGTAATGCCTACATTTAAACATACCACTATTGGGTACAAAAGGTTTTGTTCTAACTTCTAATAGATCATTTATATTCTTACCTCTCTTTAAAATTATACATGGTATTTGCCCTAATTTCGGATTGATATCTATATCTTCATTAATTAGCACCCAGTTTTGAGATTTTCATAAGAATTTCCTTTAACCATCTAGCATCACTAGAGAAAGGTGTAATGAAATTAAATTGTAGGCAACATTGTGTGGTTCAATAGGAGTCGACTGTGTTGTAGACCCATCTAAGACGTTGCATGTTTCCTCACTATCAGCTTCCCTATTCAAGATGGCCACAAAATGTCCTGACTGTCTTTTCCTAACAACTTCGATCATGACATCATCCACTAATACAGGGGGGTATGCTCTTTTTAAAAAAATATTTCTAAGTAGCTCACATTAATTTTGAATGTCCTGTTCTCTATTGACCATTCTTGCAGTCCTTACCATCTGTCCTTTAATGACAGCTCTCTTTTGATGGTTTTGGTGCAGACTTTTGAAGTGAAGAAAGGTGTTAGAATATGTTGGTTTTCAAAAATATTAGCTACATATCTCCTTTTAGGCCTGTCCTTAGACAGACAAGCATCCAAATAAGCTATTAAGTCTGTTTCGAATTAAGATGTAATCTGTAAAAAGTTGGTCAGAGTAGAAATCTCATTCACAAAAAGTTCCCCTCCATTTAAATCTCCTTTAAAAATAATGAAGATGCCATCTAAATAAGGTGTATTCCAATAGACTTTGTCCTTAAACATTTGGCTGGGAAACAAGAGTTCCTTTTCCCAATGGGCCATCACGCAGTTGGCAAAACTGCCTCCGCATGGTGACCACATTGTCACACCTGATCTTTGGAGGTAAAAGCCATTGTCAAACATAATGAAGTTGTTGGATAAAATAATATCCAAAAGACATCTGACTAAGTTTATCTCGTCAGATCCTACCCCATTATTGAATAAGAAATCTCTTATCCAACTAATTCCTGTAGCGTGGGGAATTATTGTGCACAGGTCTCTAACTTCTATAGTTACAAAAATGTAGGTTTCACTATATTCTAGATTATTGATGGCTTCCAAAAAATTCCACAAATCCTGACATATGTGGGTTTCACCCTCCGAGTACTTTTTCAGTTTGGTATCAACCAGTTTAGCACAAGCATAGATGAGTGACCCCCTTCCATCAATAATAAGTCGGAAGGGTGGATTTTCTAAATCCTTATAGATTTTTGGTGACCCAAACATGACTGGTTATCTAGGTACTAGCATGTTCAGGAAAGTATTTGTATCAGTGTCAATACTAGCTTCCATAAATAAATAATTTAGCATTGATCTAACTCTACTATATGCTTTACTGACTTCATTAATAGAAGTTTTAATGTATGCTTCACTATCCAGTATGGATTTTATTCTTGTTTTATAATCTTCCTCATTCATAAAGACAAGCCCTCCCCCTTGTCTGGTTTCATTACTCTTACTTTGCCAAATTTTAGGGCATTAAGGTTATGTCTATCATTATCAGTGATATTAGGATTAACAGAGGGATAAATTGTTTTCCCCTAAAGTTGCTCTAATATCCATCTCACAAATTCTTACAAAAATTAGCAAGGGGGTGTAGTGGGGGGTTGAACACACTACTAATATGACATTCATTGTTAGTAAAATTATTATTACCAAGCAACACTTTTAAGTTCAACTTATGTAAAAAGATTTTAAGGTCCAATAAAGTCTGTACTAAATCTGCTCATCTCGTTGGTACAAAAGACAAGCCTTTTGATAAGGTCTCTACCAAGACCGATGGTGCATCGAAAGTTGTATAATTATATATTTTGAAATCTCCCTGTGCATTGGTTACAATCCTAAGCATAGAATGAATTGCAGGAGAATTGGTTTTATGTGAATCATCATCATCATTATCTATCTCCTCCATCAGCCCTGTTTCTTCTGCAGTGTGTGGTAAGAGATTCCACCCCATGGTTGTGATTGTCCGTTCATCCTATCTGAAATTCCTGGCTGTTGGATTGGTTCCTCTACTGCTGTTGGTCTTTAAGGTGGTCACTACATCTAATTGGGGGTGTTTCTAGCCATCTCCGTACTGTCATTCGTAGAATTAGAGGTGGCTACAATTGTATCATCATTGTTACTATTATTCTGATGTTGACCACATGGAGCATTGTTATACATATTATGGCCCATCTTAAGTTCTGGGGGCTGGGATATGCTGTACCATTAGTGTATTCTCTTTCATCTCTCATTAATTTCTTCATTTTAACTGCCTTGAGTTTCATCAAAGTATTGTCAATACTGGTGAAAATACGACCATAGCTGTATTTATATCTAAAGAAGTTACTGTCCACTTTGATAGTGTTGTCAAGAAGTTTTAATTCATCCTTGAGTTCCAAAATTTGATTGTCATATTGCTTAATAAGTAACTCAAAGAATCCACACCCCTGTAAGTCAAACATATGTAATAATTCAAGATGAAATGCAGAATTCTTCACAAGCCCTGTAGGATTACTTAATAAAGTAGACGAAAGCACTAACAACAAAGAAGAACAAGTGTGGGCTATTATCCTTCAACATCTTTTTTGTCATAGGGATGATTGAGCTAAGATCATATATTTCTTGGGGTTACATGTATATCTACCATTTATTTTGAAATGTGCTTCTTTGTTCAGTTTTAAATATTTCAGTAAATTTGATCTTTTGCTTGGATTATTTAAGCCATTAGTATTTAAGGATAATAAGGTTAAATCATATCAAGCTATTATAAGAAAAATATACTTTTTTTATTATAGCTATTAAACAGTTTCCTCTGATAACAGCAAATATAATATGTGTGTGTAAGGTTTTGATAGAAATTGTCAGTCTTAGTTCTATGAATATAGATAAAATAATATTTAGGTCAGGCTTAAGAAGAAAACTTTTACATAATAAAAAAATTAAAATAGCAACCATTATTATTTATTTATTTTATTTTATTTTACATTTGGTAACCGGGATAGTCCGACTGGACAAGGTCCATTTACAACAGAGGCCTGGGGAGAAAAGCTCCACAAATTATTTAACAATACTAAATAAGGATAACAGACATACAAGAAAACATAGATCAGTGACATGCAAAACTAACAAGGGTGAGACAAAAAATATTTCCAATATATGCAATGTATAGAGTAATCTGGAGTTTAGCTCTTCATGTTTACTATCTGTGGCTTATCGACAGTAGGTAAGCCAATGAACGAAGCAAAGGAAAGAAGGATATATATAGGTATTTATTATACATGGACACTTCCAATTCTTAGTAAGATGTAATTTGAGTGAGTTTTTGAAATGCAAGGTAATGGACGCAGAAGTAATAGAAGTGGGAAGATTATTCCAGGTTTTGGCTGTGGTGTGAGAGAATAGAACTTTCCCTGGAGTGTTCTTTGCCCTAGAGATACTCAGGAGAGATCTGTCAGTAGACTGAAGAGGATGATAGGAAGAGTAGCAAGATAGTCGTTGATTTACTGCAGGGATTTTGTCATGGTATGTGAGGATGTTGAGGGCAATGACTTGTTGATGATAATAATTGTGATGATAGTAATTGTGGAAGTTCAAACCATTGCAATTTCCTTAGTGCCTGAAAGTGATGGAATCTAAAGGTGGAGTTGTTAGCAAACCTGCCAGTTTTATTGTAGCATGACTCAAGTTTGACAAGATCAGTTTTTCTAGGTTGGGTTAGGACTGGTGCTGCATACATAAGACTGGACAATAGGTGAGTTTGGAAAAAGGTGATCCGTGCCTTGTCTGTGAGGATTTTTTTTTTTACATCTGTAGACAGTTCACATTTTTTGTGTACCATTTTGATAGTTTGAGCAATATGGACATCAAAGAAAATATTTTTTTCTATTTCTACACCAAGGAGTTTAGTATGGAAAGTTGGAGAGATGACAGTGCCATTTTTAGAATTGATAGAGAAGGGAGGGGGTGGGTTTACATTTATTAGGGGTGGGCAGGACCAGTTTAGTTTTGTTTGGGTTTAGAATAAGTTGGACATTTGTAATCCAACTTTCAACAGAGCTAAATGATTCTGAACTTTTGTAAGGTGGTAAGAGATGGGGCTGTACAGATAAGCGTTGAGTCATCTGCATACTGTATAAGTGAGGCATGTTGGGTGCAAGTATGTAGGTTGTTGAGATTGGGCCCTGTGGTGCACCTATGGCTGTTGGAAGTAGAGAAGATAGCATGCCTTGCCATTGGACAGATTGCTGTCTGTTTGATAGGTAGTTTTTGAACCAAGGAGATAGTAATAAGGGCAAAGGATAGGGAGGCTAGAGAATCTAATAGTATTGGGTGTGAGACCATGTTGAAAGCTTTGGATAGGTCTAGAAATATAGTGGATACAAAATTATTTTCATTTCTGTCTTGATTAACCTGATGAATTTAGTTGCTTCATTAACTTTTTGGATGGGGAGGCAATTAAAGTATGAGAGTAGAACAACATTTAGGTAATGTGGTCATTTTTATTAGTGACAGTTTTTCTTTTATCATGAAATACATTTTATTCCATCTATTTAAAGATTCCTTAACTGTGGATAATAGGTATTTTTGATTTGTTTTTAAAGTATTATTCCAGTTTGACTTTATGTATATTCCTAAGTACTTAATAGTGTCATTTGCCCAGCTAAAATTGCTGTGTTTTCTTAGTAAAGTGTTTACTTTTTATTTATTAATAATGTTTCTGTTTTGGTGTGACTAAAGCTTAGGCCTGAAACCTCTTCAAAAACTTGCAGTGATTTTGTTATGTGATCTTTAGGGGAATCTATATCTCCAATTGTTAGCATGACATAGTCCGCAAAAAGTTGAATTTTAGCAATGTAGCTTGGACTAACAGAAAATCCCCCTTATATTAGAATTTGCTCTTATGAAGTTAGCTAGAGGTTCTATTGATAGGGCAAATAATAAGGGGGAGAGTAGGCAGCCTTGTTTAGTGCCTTTTTGGATGTGAGGAAACCTGATAAAAAGCACCAATTTTGATCTATGATATTAAGTTAACATATAGTCTGTTAATTATATTGATAAAGTCAGGAGAGAAGTTATATACTTCTAATACTTTAAATAAATAGGACCAATTTATAGAGTCAAAAGCCTTGTTTAAGTCTAGGCTAATAATTGATAGTTCTTTTTTTTCCTGTTATCATGATCTACTAAGGAAAGGAGCCTGATAACATAGTCTTGTACTCTTCTATTTAGGATGAAGCCTGTTTGATCATAACCTATTATGTTAGGCATCAGTTGATTTAATCTGTTATCTAATATTGATGTAAAAATTTTATAGTCCACATTTAATAGTGAAATGGGACGATACGAAGTTACTATTTTGGGGTCTTTGTCCTGTTTTAGGATAGGGGAAATCATGGCATATTTCCAGGAAAGGAATGAGCTTGTCTTTTTTCTGAATTCCTCAAAAGCTTGTAAAAGTATCTTTAATGTATTGTCTATGAGTACTTTATAAATTTCTCTTCTTAATTCATCTAATCATGGGGCTTTGTTGTTCTTAAGGCTTTAAATCCTCTCTTTCAGTTCACTTAATGTTTTTGGTTTGAGAAGTTTGGTATTCTGTTCTATTGATAGTTTGTTGCCTATGTTCTCATTTAAGAAGTTTGGAACATTGTTTTTAATGTTTGGATTTGTGTTATTTATTATTTTGTGATGTTTTCTTCTGAATCTGTTACAATTTTAGTTGTATTTTTAGTTTCATCAACAATTTCCCTTATCTGTTTAACATTGGTTAAGTTTTTTGATTTCACAGATAATCTATGCTTGTTTTGTGGGTTAACAAAGTAAGACTGTAATTTGATTATTTCTAAATTTATTGCCACTTTGTGATTAAGAATTTCCATATAATCAAGGTTTAATTGTTTCAGTTCTGTATTTGTGTTTATGTCTTTATTATTTATATTTCTTTATAGTTCATCAATTTTTGATTGTATTCTTGATAGCATACTATCCCATTCCTTTCATTTGTTTAGGTACCAGGTTTTGATTTTACCAAAAAATGTAAGATTTCAGCGTATCCCAGACAATAACTTTAGAAGTACTATCACTGTCATTTATGTCTAGAAATATTTTGATTTCTTTCAGTAACCATTTCTTAAACCCGATTATCTTTACAATGTACGCTGGCATTCTTTGCCAATATACTAGATGACTAGATTGCATGTGAATTTTAAAGAAAATAGCGTTGTGGTCAGACATTGGAAAGGAACTAATGAAAACTTCCTGAATTTTTGAGAATAAATAATCTGTAACCAATACCTTATCGATGGTAGGTTGTCTATTGAATCTGTATGCGTAATGTATGTATTTTAGGGATTTGGGTTTTATTTTTTCATAAATATCTCGTATATTTGAATTATTGATGAAGTTGTTCAATCTTTTAGCAGGTGCAGATATCTTAAACTTATCACATTTAATAGTGTCACTTCTGGAGAGAATACAGTTAAAATCACCTGCATATATTATTTCTCCCTTAGATTTGATTGCAAGTAAGGCAATATATTTATTCGCTGTTGCAGCATCGATACTGGGTATCCAATAAGTATTAGCTAATGTGATTAGTTTTTTTATTTATTTCTAGAATAATTAAGCAGAACATGCCATTTTTGTCTGAATACATGTTGGTTATTTTAGGTACTGGTAGTGTTTTCCTCCACAATATCATGGTGCCTCTTCTTTTGGTCCAAAAATGAGATTCTGCAAGTATAGAGTAGCCATTAAAAGACATCCTATTCAAATCTTATTCTATTATATGAGTTTCTTGCAATAATGCAATATCTACTTTCTTAGTTTTCAAATATTTGGTTAAGCTTCCTCTTAGGATTGTTGAGTCCATTTACATTTAAGGACAAACATTTATATGAAAACATTCCTACAGATTGTGTTGGATAGTAAAGATTCTGTTATGAACATAACATGAACACTGAGTATAACTGTAAAACATTTAAAACTATTTGCAAGTCTAAACATGAAATATTTAATTCCTGGTTTAATGAGAAGTTCCTCAAAACCGCCTTCATCCATCCTAAAAACAGTAATCTATGGCTGTTCTGTGCTACTGCCATTACAATAACTGTATAGAATGTAATCAGAAATTAGAAAAATAAAAGGCTACTTCTTAGAATTGTTACTGATTTGAATAATGAAATGTCAAAGTGTGTAAAATTAAAGTTAATAAATTATTTGTGATAATTATGTATATTAGAAATAATTATCTTTGTACAACCAAATCAGAGAGTAATTTTAAAACAAAGGTGTATTGTTACCAGAGTAGGAAAATAGTAATGCCTTTAGGTAGCTTATGTTTAGCTATGAGTCTAAAAGGTCTTCCAGATAGATTTAATAAAAAAACATGGAACTATCAACAATTTTAAGTAAAAGCTATTAAGATTTAAACTAGAGAGCACAATAGCTATCCAAAAACTAGTAAGTAACTCTCTCTGTAAATTTATAAAAACAGGTATTGCAAGTCCTGGCAATAACAAATGCTGAAATTACTAATATCTGACTTCTGTACATATTATGCTAGATACAACTATAAACATGCACATGTATAAATGGCTCAGACAACACAGTAATATGCAACAGTTGAACAGCAAATGCTATAGATACACAGACAAAGTAGGTTTGAATACATCAGACCCCTATATACTGTTATGCAAGCATAATGTAACAGGTTGAAAAATTGCTATCAGCAATGGAAATGTCTCAATACATATGCAAGGGTTATCACAACAAAATGGAAAGAGTTCACATATCTAGGTACATATTATAAGGGTGGTTGTGTGTTAGTCATATAGAGCTATACCTATGTAAACCTAGATAGAACAATGCATATGAACTACAAATGTATACCAAAGTTCATAATTACTGACCTGTGCATATGTATCTTAGAATAAGCTATGTTCAAAAAGGTTAGTTATTAAAGCTAGATAACAAAGCAGGTATCTAGAAACTGGTAAGTAACTCTCTGTAAATTTATGAGAGCTAGTACTTTTTTTCAGATTGTAGTTAAATAAGAACCTTGTTTTTTAAAAAGCATACATATCTTACTTTCATCAAACTGGGGGTATAAATAAGTCAGTTAAACTGAAGAAAGCACAAAGTTTGCCTTCTCGGCTTTTCCCGGTTAGGGGTCGCCACAGCGGAACTCCGGTCCGCTAATGATTGGCAGTCAATTTTTATGGTGCCGAGTTGCCAGCCCGATGCCCAACCTTCAGTGAAGGCACGCCCATTCACGCATGTCTTTCGGAGGCCACTCGACCACGGGGAGGACATGCAGACTTCACACAGAAGGCACTCCAGCCAAGAATCGAACAGGAAAACCTCTTGCTGTGAGGCAACAATGCTACCACTGTACCACAGCGGCAAAGCACAATCTTCTTCTTTTGGCTGCTTCTGTTAGGGGTCACCACAGCAGATCAACTGTTTCCATTTCCTCCTGTCCTCTGCATCTTGCTCTGTCACACCAACCACCTGCATATCCTCTCTCACCACATACATAAACCTTATCTTAGGCCTTCCTCTTTTCCTGTTACCTGGCAGCTTCATCCTTAGCATCTTTTTCCCAATATACTCTGCATCCCTCCTCAGTACATGTCCAAACCAATGTAATCTTGCCTCTCTGGCTTTGTCTCCAAACCTTCCAACCTAGGCTGACCCTCTAATATACTTATTCCTAATTCTGTCCATCCTCGTCACACCCAGTGCAAATCTTAACATCTTCAACTCTGCCACGTCAAGCTCTGACTCCTGCCTTTTTGTCAATGCCACTGTCTCCAACCCGTATAACATAGCTGGTCTCACTACCCTCTTGTAGACCTTCCCTTTCACTCTTACTGGTACTCGTCTGTCACAAATTACTCCTGACACTCTTCTACACTCACTCCATCCTGCCTGTACTCTCTTCTTCACCTCTCTTCCAAACTCACCATTACTCCGAACTGTTGATCCCAAGTACTTAAACTCATCTGCCTTCGCCACCTCTACTCCCTGCATCCTCACCATTCCTCTATCCTTCCTCTCATTCACACACATATATTCTGTCTTAGTCCTGCTGACCTTCATTCCTCTTCTCTCTAGAGCATATCTCCACCTCTTCAGGGTCTCCTCCACCTATTCCCTACCCTCACTACAGATCACAATGTCATCTGCAAACATCATAGTCCACGGGGACTCCTGTCTGATCTTGTCTGTCAACCTGTCCATCACCATTGCAAATAAGAAAGGGCTCAGAGCTGATCCTTGATGTAATCCCACTTCCACCTTAAACGCATCCGTCACACCCACCACAGACCTCACCGCTGTCACACTACCCTCATATATATCTTGTACCACTCTTACATACTTCTCTGGCACTCCAGACTTCCTCATACAATACCACAACTCCTCTCTAGGCACCCTGTCATATGCTTTCTCTAAATCCACAAAGACACAATGCAACTCCTTCTGACCTTCTCTGTACTTCTCCATCAACACTCTCAGAGCAAACATCGCATCTATAGTGCTCTTTCCTGGCATGAAACCATACTGCTGATCACTAATCATCACCTCCCTTCTTAACCTAGCTTCCACTACTCTTTCCCATAACTTCATGCTGTGACTGATCAGTTTAATCCCTCTGTAGTTACTACAGCTCTGCACATCACCCTTATTCTTAAAAATCGGTACCAAAACACTTTTTCTCCATTCCTCAGGCATCCTCTCACTTTCCAAGATTTCATTAAACAATCTAGTTACAAACTCCACTGCCATTTCACCTAAACACCTCCATGCTTCCACAGGTATGTCATCTGGACCAACAGCCTTTCCGTTCTTCATCCTCTTCATAGCTATCCTTACCTCCTCCTTGCTAATCCACTGCACTTCATGATTTACTATCCGCACATCATCCAACCTTCTCTCCCTCTCATTCTCTTCATTCATCAACCCCTCAAAATATTCTTTCCATCTGCTCAACATACTCTCCTCACTTGTGAGTACATTTCCCTCATTATCCTTTATCACCCTTACCTGCTGCACATCTTTACTAGCTCGGTACCTCTGTCTAGCCAATCGGTACAGGTCCTTTTCTCCCTCCTTAGTGTCATACCTTTTATACAACTCTTCATACGCCTTATCCTTAGCCTTCACCACCTCTCTCTTTGCCATGCACCTCATCTCCTTATACTCTTGTCTACTTTCTTCATCTATTTGACAATCCCACTTCTTCTTCGCCATCCTCTTTCTCTGTATACTCTCCTGTACTTCTTCATTCCACCACCAGGTCTCCTTGTCCTCCTTCCTCTTTCCAGATGTCACACCAAGCACCCTTCTAGCCATCTCTCTTACTAACTCTGCTGTAGTTACCCAGCTATTCTGTAACTCTTCACTGCCACCCAGTGCCTGTCTTAACTCTTCCCTGAACTCCACCTCACAATTACCCTTTTTCAATTTCCACCATTTGAGCCTTGGTGCTGCCCTCACACTCCTTCTCCTCTTCTTGATCACCAGTGTCATCCTACAAACCACCATCCTATGCTGCCTAACTACACTTTCCCCTGCCACCACTTTACAGTCTCCAATCTCCTTCAGATTGGCCCTTCTACATAAGATATAAACCACCTGTGTGCATCTTCCTCCACTCTTGTATGTCACCCTATGCTCCTCCCTCTTGTTAAAATACATATTCATCACAGCCATGTCCATCCTTTTTGCAAAATCCACTACCATCTGACCTTCTGCATTCCTTTGCTTAACACCATACCTACCCATCACTTCCTCATCCCCTCTGTTCCCTTCACCAACATGCCCATTGAAATCTGCTCCAATCACCAGTCTCTCACCCATGGGTACAGTCATCACCACTTCATCCAACTCACCTCAAAATTTTTCTTTCTCATCCATCGCACACCCAACTTGTGGAGCATATGCACTAACAACACTCATCATTACACCATCAATTTCCAGCTTCATAAACATCACTCTATCCGACACTCTTTTCACCTCCAAAACACTCTTAGCATACTCTTCCTTCAGGATAATGCCTACGCCATTTCTCCTCCCATCCACACCATGATAAAACAATTTGAAACCACCTCCGATACACCTAGCCTTGCTCCCCTTCCATCTGGTCTCTTACACACACAATATACCAACCGTCCTTTGGTTCATCATATCAGCTAGCTCCCTCCATAGGGATATATAGTCATACTGCCAACATTCAAAGTTCCGACCCTCACTATCACAGTCCTAGCCCTTACCTGCCATTGGGCATGCCTTCCGCCTCTTCTCTTCCTTCGGCCAACAGTAGCCCAATTTCTGTCAGCACCCTGTTGGCCAACAGTACTGGTGGCGGTCGTTGTTAACCCGGGCCTCGACTGATCTGGTATGAGTTTCTGTACAGTTTTCTGCATGTGTGATGTGGCACAATTTTACTCCGGATGCCCTTCCTGATGCAACCCTCCCCATTTATCCGGGCTTGGGACCGGCACAAAGAAATGCACTGGCTTGTGCATCCCCAGTGGCTGGGTAAAGCACAATAATTATCATAATAAGAAAAGGAGAGAAACAGACAAATAAAAAAAATCTTTCTGTATGCTAATTATTTTAATTAACTCCATAGAAGCCTTTTTGCAAAACTAAATGTGAACTTCACTTAAAAGCTTGTTTAAATATCTGCTTTGTTACAAGTAATTAAAACACTGAATATGCATTTTAACAAAGTCAAAATATCATTTACCATTGGAAAAAAAGTTTCTAGAACAATGTGCAGCAATTAGCACCTACTTAAAGCAAATCCTTTCATTTCTTAATAGTCCTTTTTTTCTCAGCAATTCTACGGTATTAGCATCCTTATTCTTCTCAGATAATATCATTTGAGCATGCTGAGAAGTCAAAGGTCATGCTGCATGTCTATCTGTGCTGTTACAGTGATGTAATCAGTTTACAAGCAAGCAGAAAGTGTTCTAGACTCAAGAAAGAGTTATTCTGAAGCTTTTTGATTTTTCAACAGCAAAATACAGCATGTAGGTAATTTAAACAAGTAAATTGTGCTAAAAATGTTGTATGGCTCTCATGCATAGCAAAAAAAAAAAAAAAAAACAGGCAGAGAGAGTTAAATAAATCATACAGTAAAATGCTTAAAATACTTTTGAACAGTAAATCTGTACATTGTAAAGTCCTCTTTCCCCTTCCACTTCCCTTGGCTTTAATATACTTTTCTAAATATAAAATTAGCATTGTTTACATATTAAATGAAAATAACTTCTGCTATCTATCTCATATTAATTTATAACATCAAATGTCTATGTAGAATGTTTGTATGGTCACAGCAGATATATACTTTGTGTAGAGATCTTATTATAACTTTATGTGATGGGTATAGTGTGTTAATTGTAATAAGTTTAAAATGGAAGTAGTATGAATCATTTGCTTACTGTGTGAAGCTGTTGTTTGAAGGCTATTGTCATTTGCTGACTGTATCTGTGAGATGAATAGAACAGTAAGAATGGATAGGAAAGAAAGGGGAAAAAATTCAGTAAGTGCTGGGTGGCAATATTATTTTACCATTGATTTAATGCATAACCTGCATAAAAATATTTGCTGTAAGGTGTTTATATTACTACAGCTTATTTTTAATAAAGTACTTAGCAATTGTATATATTATTATACAAAATAAAAGGAAAAGAATGAAAAACAAGAGAAGTAAGAAAAAGGAGAGCAGGATTGAGATAGAAAACGGTAACATAGAAGAAAGCAGGCTTAAGTATATATATATATATATATATATATATATATATATATATATATATATATAGTTACTAAATACGTAGAAAGTTTGCACCTTATGATTCCATTTGTATACTGTGTTCTCAGATGTATTGTTTGTTAATAAGTTTTGAAAGTGATGTTTTTGATACTATTTCCCCTTAAGCTTCTTACTAGATTTGTCAGCTGTAGTTATTTACCATTAGCAGCTTGTCTTTTTAGACTGGGCAAAGAAAGGTCCATTTCTTCTACTTTCTCAAGTAAGTTTCTTTTCCAGATGAAGGCTTAAGCTTCTTCAAGAGAATAGAATATTTTTTGACCATCCGAAAGGGTAATTTTGATTCTGGCCGGAAACATTATCTGGGCTTTAATGTTGGCTTTTTTTAAGTGTTTTAATAAGTGGGGCACATGCTTTTCTCTTTGTGATCACAGTGGAAGTGTAATCATTGTCAAATCTTATATTTTTCCCATCAACTTGGACTGGATTTCCTGACCATGCAGCTCTTAGTATTAAGTCTTTGTCTTGTGTAGATAGGAATTTTACAATGATGGATCTCGCAGCTGTTGGATTTTTTGATTCAGATGTATATGACAGGGACCTGTTGTCTCTCTCTGTTCCAAAAGATAAAGCCTCAAGGAGGTTTAGTATTTTTGGAAGCCAATCATTTAGGAAGAGAATCATATTATTTCCTTCCATTTTCTTTGGAACTCCATAGATCCTAATGTTGTTTCTTCTGGATCTGCACTCTAGGTCTTCCACCTTTTCTAGTAATTGGATATTTTATTTTAGTAAAAAGTTTATCTGTTTATCATTTTCCATTTGCCTGTCATCTATTTCATTTTCTGATTCTTCTATAGCTGCTATTTGGTCAGAGTGAGTAGTAATAATTTCCTTTAAGTCATCATTGTTTTTTTTTGCTTTCTTTGTTCATATTTTCCATAATCTTCTCTAAATTATCCATCTTTATAGAAAGGTCTTGAATGCTGGTGATTATTGTCATAGTGCTGTCTTGTAGAGACTCATAGCTGTTTCAGTCTGTAACTGGTGACAGAACTTCTGACAGGTAATATGTTGGTAAATAACTGAAAAAAATAAGATTTCTTCTGATAAAGTTGTCCACAATAAGTAGTTGTGGAAAAATTCTTAAATGTTTGTTGAGTTAAAATAGAAAAATCCTGTCAGAAAAAATTATTTCAGGCAGAGCATCAAGAAAGTGCAGCTAACTCCTTGGCATCTTGGCTACAACCCCCCACCCCCCAAGAGAAGGGGATAGCCACTCCATATCTTCTGGAATAGAAATCACATTGTTATTCTTAATAAATGAAGAAGCTTCTTCTAAGTTATTAAAGGTTCTGATCTTGTTGGCATACCGTTTTTTTTTTATCTTAGCTGGAAAGGCAAGCTGTGCATTGATATTGATATTGTTTTGTTTTAGTAGTTTTATTATTGGACAAACTTTTTTTCCTTTGTTCTATTATTCTGGTGGAATAATCATTGTCAAACGTTATCATGTTCTGATCCTTGTCCAAGTATGAAAGACATTTTATGACTATTGATCTAGGAGGGGTATTCATTGAGTTAGAAGTAGGTTTCCCCAAAGTTCTGTGTACCCTTTCAATACAAAAAGAGAAACCTTCTTTTAAGTCTAAGAAATCAGGAATCCAGGTTGTTAAAAATGAAATAATGTCCTCATCTTCAGTCTTTTCAGGTAACCCGAAGATCCTAATGCTGTTTCTCCTTTCCTTGTTTGCTAAGTCATCTACTTTGTTGAACAGCCGAGTATTCTGTTTAAGAAGAAATTCTTTTGGGGCTTATTTCTCTTTAAGTCTCCCTTCAATGTTATTTAGAGAAATCTCTATGCTTGTTATTTTTGTATGATGTTGCTGTAGCAATTCCTTGAGAGTATCAGTCTGTTTTTGACAGTTCATTTTAAGATTTTCTAAATTTTCTTTAAAGTCATCCATCTTCAAGGACAGTTCTTGTAAAGTAGTTGTCATCAAATGTAGTTCTTTCTTTAAAGCTGCATCAGGGTGAGAATTCCTTGAGTTGCTCATTTTCAGGAACTGAATAAATCTCCAAGTTTTCTGACAGGGAACTGTTAATAGAAATCCACCAAAATTGCTACTTATATAGCTTAGTTGTTTATCTATAAGTGTTTGGTATTTTTTTAAGTCCCTGTTTTATTTTTCTAGTCTATGGAGCTCTAAAATTGTGCTGCTTTCAGTTGGCCATTCATGCTCTGCCCTCCAAAATGTTTCATTTTGATGTCAGAGAAGTACTTGTGCATACATGGACAACCCACTGAAAGGGCCACTGGGGGAAATGTTTCTTTCAGTGAAGTGTTTGTGCATGCATGGACAAACTTTTGAAGGGGTCATTTGGGGAAATGTTTCATTTCAGCACTGGAGCATACACAAACAAACTATTGAAGGGATTGTTGTATAAATGGCATAATTTACCACTTGTGCATCCACAACTACTGAAGAGACTGATGTGGAAATAACTGATAGTCACATCTGTGTAAGGGGGATAAAATAAATTACTTTGCCCAACTGTTCCTATTTTTATTTCATTAAATTCTGATATCTGAGGTATATTCAGCTAAAAAAAGTTGGCTTTAATTGGATGCAGGGCTTGTCTGTGGATGAGTGACACTGTTTATTTAAAATAAGCATTTATTATTCTAGCTTTGCATAAGTATTTTGCATATTTTTTTCACTTTCTGTGACAGTCAAGCATCAGTAATGCACCCTATAAGCAGTCTGGGCTGGAGCATACACAATACCAGCTGGTCATTGGCAGAGTCTAGTAAGACAGAGTTGAGTAATATTGCCATAAGTTGGTTCTCCTGTTGAGTTTTTGGCTGTGTGTAGTCATTTTCTCTTTGTGGATTGTATCCAAGTGCTTTGGTTTCTACTGTCAGCAGTATAATATCTGCCTCTGGCCATTTGTTCTCTTACTTTTCATACCAATCTAACACCAGAGTGGTACACAGAAGATAGCTGCCTTTTTGGAGTGGTAGCAAGGCAGGCACTATTCTCAGAAAAAACTGAATATATTTCCTTTCACATTATTTTTTGATCAGACCATCATTATTAACTCAAACGTTAATCTAAGAAGCACCTCAGTGCATCTACAACTTTATGACTTCTGGGCTCCTTTCAGACATAGCTGTTAATCTAGTTACTTCCTCCAGACTTAAATTACTGTGGTATCTTTACCAGTTAGAGAAAGTTAAAAGCATGGAGTGGGGTAAAAAGTAATAAGCATGAAAAAGTAAGAAAGGAGTAATGAGGCAGGATGTTGTGGGGCCAGGATGAGGGGAAAACAGAGGGTGGACCTGGAGTAGTGTGGGGAAGACTTGTGGGTAACAGGGGAACCCCTGGAGTGTTGATTACAGCTAGATGTCTAAGGTGTACATAGTGAGTAAAGTGGCTATAATGAGTGAGTTTGTAGTGAAGCAGTCTGTGGATGAAAATGAACGACCACATTTGATTGATCAGTTGTAATGGTTATTGACCTGCTGAAATACAGGCCACCCCACTGTTCAGTTATGCCCATTCCATTGCTTCCAGCAGTCCTCCTGTACTTTAAAGTCATCAACAACCACTGTTTATTGAAGTGATAACTAAAACTCCCTTCATGGGATGGATTCAGAGAATCTTTGAATCTGAGATTCCATGACATCTTAGTTATGAGTTTTTCACCAGCTTTTGCCACTGTTTTGTTACAGTTCCATACTGCATCATTCTAGTACAATTTTCAAAATGAACCTAAGACTGTCCTACACTAATTTTAAAAATAAATTGCAAATAGGTTATTTGGTGAACAGTGTGTTTTAGTGGTGGTAAACTATAATTACTACTAAAGTCTGGTTTCATATTGAATTAAAAGGCATTTGAACTTGCCATAACAAAAAAAAGACACACACACACACACACACACACACACACACGTGTGCGCACACACACACACACACACACACACACACACACACACACACACACACACACACACACATACACACACACGCACGCGCTTGCGCGCACGCACTCGCGCATGCACTTGTGCATGCACACACACACACACGTACACATGCACACACGCACGCACGCACACACACACACACACACACACACACACACTCACACGAATGATTGCATATCACTAAGCCTCATATGCTATTCTGTTTGTGTGATTCACAGCAAAGTGCCTTAAAAGTCATACCTGTGGTGCTGCAACTTGTAGTGACACAAACATGGGTGCATTACAATGGCACACAAATGTACATTGTGTGACACATCTTTTCAAGCATATACAAACAAGTATAGGAAAGAAATTATACTTCACATTTTTTTTTTAATGGGAAGAAATTTCTTTTAAAAATCCAAATAAAAAGTGCACAAAAATATCCCTACAAAGAGCAGTAAAGGAAAAATAGGAGCATCATATCTCACAACTCTTGGAGTAAGAAATCTGGACAAAGTCACAAATAAAAGTGAAACAAAGGCCCAAAAGTAGGGACAATTTTTAAATATTGCTCTTACAAACTTAGTTTATAGAATAACAGGTTTTTGCATTTGCATGAATTTTCTGAAGGGCATAAAGTCTGAAACTCAAATGTCTGTCATTGTTTTAACTTCAGTCTTTAATGATTTGCCACTAGTTTGCCAGAAAACCACAGTTTTATGAAAAATGGACCAAAAATATGAGGCAAAAATCTGAACGTTCTGTAAAATTTTGTACAGTTGAGAGGTATGACGGGCATAGTTCCCATTGCTCTAACAGCAACATTCTCATTTAAAGTTATTGCAGCTGTAGCTAATACAACAAAAGTTCCTGTCTGTTAAAAACATCACTTTTATTTATCTCATATGCTTAAAAGAAATATTTCTTATTTCTAACAGCAGTTCAGTTTAGACACAAATATAGCACTGTTTACAGTATTTACATATGCTAAGCTATTGTTGTTTTAACCATCCTTACTACAGAGACCTTTCAGGGACATACAGTGGACATACTAGGAATATCTTGGGTGTCAGCTTCATGTGCCAGTACCTGAACATTATGCTGAAGCATCTGGAGGAGCATATCTTGTTCCCAAGGAGTGTAGAGGATAGAACTACTGTTGTGTGGACCTTACACCACAACCTATTTCCCTGAAGTCCAGAGAGCTTTTGAATGAACACACACATTGGACCTGTACCTGCCTTCGCCGAACCTAATCAAAGGGGGTTCTCTCTCTAGTTCCCATGCTCTACAACTCTTATAGTTATCTTCCTATGAACCTATCTAAGAGCTCAACAATTTCTAAAGCTTCTCTCTAAGCTTTCAACAACTCCTTCAGCTACCGTCACGCAGCCCAACCTTGTAAATATTGTAAATAGCATTCTACTGTTGATGTGTGTATGTAAACCTCATTTACATTTTCTTAAAAGGCTTGTATGTAAACTGTTTCCACACCTAACACATATCTGTTTTCCTCAAATGAAACTGTATGATCCCTACCTTCAAGCTTAATGAATTTGTTAACTATGCATGATATTGAATGCATTTATGAGTAACTATTCTACATAATAGTATCTTTAATATTAACTATCTAAATTGTATAATGCATGTTGGAGCTTTTCTCCTTGGGCCTCCACTGAAAATGGGTAAATTCAGCCCAGTGGACTTCCCCGTTAAGCAAACTGCAAATAAATAAATAAATAAATTGCTGACAAGGCCCCACCTGGTCCATAAGGTGTCAGGTCAAGTACGTCAATTGGAAAGGTTTCTATTCCCTGAGCTACCTGATGGTATGCACTGTGCAGAGTACCATCTGTAATGTTTCTGTGCACCAGCCAGGAGTGCCCATGATTCACATATATGGCACATGTCCTAGCTCTTGTGAAGAGTGAGGAGTACAGAGAAGGGAAAATGTTAGTACATGCATTTCTAATATGGTTTCATAGCAGAATGAAATCTTGAGTGTCCTTCAGCATGCATCTGTTCATTTGCTTCCTGCCTAATATTATCAAGGGCTGACAGGATTATAAAAGCGTTTGAAAAGTATAAGATGTGTTCTGAGTAGAAAGCTCTTTCATGGAATTCAGAACTCATGCCTAATATGGAACATAACAGACAAGCAGTCAGGAGATCTTAGTAAGCAAAATTAAAGCTATACTGTTCATTAATTAGAATTGGTCAGTGGCACTTTTATGATTGTTGCAAAAATGTTGCTTTAATGAAAAAAGGTATAAAAACTAAAGATTTCTAAAGTTTGAGAAGACAGGATTATGAATGCCTAGTCCCACATACATGTCTTTCTGTTCAGTAAAGGAGACTCGTATTCTCTGCTGAACTCTCTCAGGTGAAATTTATTTAGTACATTAATTAGCTATCAATGCTTCCTGTGAAGGGCCTTCCAACACAGGCATCTATTTGGCAGGAGAACATTTAGATGGGTACAGAAACCACAATATACAGCTGTATGCAAATATGTAGCAGACCACATATAATGACATCACTGTATTGTGTTGCAGGTGATGCTGGATGTCCATCAGAAACATGGGAGATGATGCACATCAGCAACACCTAGACCACAGCAGAGAGACAGAGTATAAGACTATGCATGCAGAAGCAAGCAACATGATGGAATTTCAGCCAGCTGAATGCATTCTTTCACTTCCCTGATGCATAAGGCAGAACACTGCATATACCAAGTTGCATAATACAGCTGTGCAGAAACAGCTACAGCACCACAAACTATCCCAGCAGACCCCGCCATTGCAGTAGGAGCAGCAGCCAAGGAACAGGATGGGAACAGACAGCAGTGGTATATATAAAGCAGCTGCGGCCTCAATACGTCTTGCTACTGACAAAGCTGCAACATCTGTTCCACTACTATTGAGCATAATACAGACAACAAAGAATACAATGATGTATGACAGTGTGTGGACCAGCCATGCAGTGCATCAGACATCTCATCTGCAGAGGTTGGGATGTGGATGACAGGACACTGTCACATAATTTGCAAGAGTGAAGAGGCACAATAACAGGGACAGTAATACTTTCATATGGACCACCATGGGGGTTGGATGTGTGAGCCATACAGTTTGGTTTAAGGTTGTGGTTGGCCGTGGATCGCATCCTGAAGTTACAGAGTATAAATGTCATGTCACAAATGTTGCTGGTATGTACTGTGGTAGAATGTGGCCTAAGGGCTTGATGAAGTGCATAGCAGAGATAGTGTAGAACTAGTGGAAGATGTGTTTGCACCATGATGACATATCCATTGCTGGGAGTCAGCAAACATATTTGGCCCATGACTGCAGTGAATGGCATGAGTAGGCATTGACACTCTGCCAACAGCTGATATTGATCGTTTAGAACTACAGGAATGAGACCTCGTGGCCTGATGAGGTGCCCCATTTCTGGACCCTCAGGAGATTAGGTGGCAAATAATATAAGAACAGCAATGCCCAACAGTATTAGACTGTTTGTCCCAGAAATGGACCGTGTCATTTGCGTATCCTTGGCCTGTGAACTGCTAACTCAATACTCAGACCCTCCCAATACCATGAAGAGAATAGCATGCAGAGACAGGCTGTTGGGTAGTTACCATATGCCTCATGGATGCATCTGTGTTTGCCATGTTAGCCACCAGTGTCTTCAGCAGCACCATCTGCTCCCTGCCCTTCTACACTATTTTAATGTGCAAGCACTATGTCATTGCACAGACCATAATGGTATCCCACTTCATTATGCTAACCATGCAGCATACTCACCATGCTCACAATGGTCTGGGCAGCATGTCTTTGTCTGAATCATTAACTTATGCATCTGCTGATTAATAAGTGTTCCACCCAAGTCAGAGCTAGATCTGAATTCATGGCAACACTGCATACATATCAGAGACAATGTGGCTCATCTGGGGGTTACTGTGTAGTCTGAGTGGGTGTCACAATTAAAGGACACCTGATAATCACTGGTGAGGCTGGTGTTTTCTGTTTGTATTTTCAAAGGCTCCTGGTATGTGTGAAATGACAATGAGCTGAGGGCTCCCCTGTAGCCTAAGTTAGTCTCACATTTAATAGACACATGACAATCACTGCTGAGGTTGGTGGTTTCAGCATGTTCCTCCAAATACTACTGTTTCTCAGTATCACATTTTGTCATCAGATTGTGTTATATACACATTGTCATTGTCAATCCCAGATAACCTGCTGACATCAGCATATGCTATCTAATTGTGCTGAAGCCTTCCCCACTAGAACACCTGAAACCATAAACATAGCATGTGTGAGCCACATTGCCTGTACTGTGGATGTATAGGCCAAAGCAGAGATACATGATAGTCTGTAGTGCTGCCATGACTCCAGATCTATCTGTGACCTATGTGATAAGATGAATAACTAATTATCTAAAAAGACAGAGCACACCTGGTGCAGGTAGCAGTGGCAGTGACCTATGGTGTCTTGCAAGCCTCAGTGTTGTGATCATTTTTGTGTGGTATTTACTTCTCTGACCTTCAGACTAAAGACTAAGTCATGTGGTTATCAAGTCTGTGGATGGCTGCAAACAAGCAATCATTGTCAAATCCCTCTGAGACACAGAAGCTCTCCAACAAGAATGCCTGATGTACTGAAAACAGGCTGAAATTAAATGCTAAAAAATGCAACATTCTCATTTTAGTAGACAATCTACCCCACCTCAACATAAAGAATTGACAATGCCACACAACAGAATGAAAATTTAGTTAGAGACCTGGGAACCTGTATTGATAGCTCTCTCTGTTTTGATCACCATGTAGCAATGGATGTCGGAATATCCTTTGACATCACACTGCTCCTCCTCAGAGAATGTAATATAGATCTAAAGATGTTAGTGTCCCCTTATGCTCATTACTGACTAGATCAGCCATAGAATACAATGTCCCCTTTGAGATATACTTCACCAGACATATTAGTTGGAAAGACCTACAGGTTCCTAACAAATAGGTCAAAGTAAACTTTATTGTCATTCAGAAATCACACAAGTGCAAAAACTGAAACTGTGTCTCTGGACTCAATGTGCAGACAACATACAGACTATTTTCACAGACAGTTACATGCATAACACCTAGCTATTACATCACAGACATGCAGGTAGACAGACTAATACTGCACATAATTAGAAACACATTTTACCACTTTTCGCAGTGAACACTTACTTGCATGAGACTTTAGTATTGCACAGGTACTTGGTTAAGACATTGCATTGATCCTTGCACAGAAAAGAGACATTTAAGTATTGCACTATGGTTAATTTACAAATCTGCAACATGTATTGCACTGACAGAAGATATTTTACTGCATTGTTACTGCCCTAGATGGCCTATAAGATAACAGTCATGGTGTATATTGCACTAAGTATTAGATGAGACTGATAACCAAGTAAATGCATAATTTGAGACAAGCTTCTACAGTTTCTGCTCAGCCAGATGGCCATCACGGACTGTAGCTGTTACTAGAGTTCAGCAGCCTTATCACATTAGGGAAGAAGCTGTTTCTGAATCTCATAGTTCTGTAATGTATGCTTTAGAAGCACTTGCCAGATGATAGATGCAAGAAAAGTCTGTAAGCAGGGTGAGTGTAGGCTTTAATTATTGCTCTGGCATTGCTGAGACATCTGGATAAGAGAAATTGTGGATAGGTGGTAAGGTGGTCTTGATGATCCTCTGGGGTGACTTCACCACTTTCTGGAGGGATTTGTGCTCAGAGGTAGAGCAGCTTCCCTACTATACTACAAGGCTGTTCATCAGGATGCTTTTTATAGTACCTCTGTAGAAGGTAGTGAGAACTGTCGATGGGAGATTCGTTCTCCTCAGCCTTCTTAAAAAGTGCAAAATGACAATTGAAGTTACAGTCATATAGAGCCCCAGGTATCAACAAAAAAGTGTCCTTACCCTGTATTTTGAAGCTGAAGAGCTTAATATGTTAGTGAGAGTGATTTTAATTATTACAAGGAAATGTTTAGTGTTTTATATACATATATATATATATATATATATATATATATATATTTTTTTTAGTTCTTTGATAAACATGAGTTAAAGTATTATGTGAACATTTTTAACATTTTTGAGTAGGAATGTGGTATTTTTAACAATAACATCTTTTTAACAACAATGTTCTTAAAAATTTTTCATAATGGTTGGATTTAATTAAGATGTCTGTATTTATTTTGTTCTTTTAGAGAATAATGAAATGTTTAATTGATTGATTAATGTGATTGCATAATTGATTGCACATGACTATTTTCCATTATTTAAGCTGTGTTTCATTTTCTTTTGTTTGTCTGAAGAGGTTTAGCTATATGTGCTGAACGAAAAGCTTATTGGAATAAACTACTGTGCTTTACATTTACAAATTGCTTCAAGTCAGCTCCTTGTGCTCCAGTGGAGTTTTTTGTTTTTATAACATATTAAATAACTATGTACACTATTTACATTAGCCTGACACTATAACATATCTTAATGTATACAGTTACTTTATAAGTATGTCCAATCCATTATCAGAGTGTCTGATCAATTATTGTCTAGTGTCAATCAGTGATAAGACTTTTACCCAAGGGTTGTTGATAAATGGATTTGGATAAATTCTTAGTTCTTTAATTTTAATTTCCAATAATGCTGTGGTCTTCAGTAGGCTGTAGAAGTCTTCCAAAGTTGGTATTGTGTTTGTATTCCATCTTCTTGTTATACATGTTTGACCTATTCAAATGAGGATCTTCGTTCACATTTAATAATACAAGAGCTTTAGTTAAATAAAATGATTCATTAAATAAAGCTTGTAGAAAGTTATTAATACCATTCCAAAATGGCTTAATTTTAACACAATCAAAGAAAATGTGGTTCCAATCTGCATTGTGTACTTGCTCACATCTCCAACATATTCATTTTATGGAAGAACTAATTTTATTGATTATGTCTGGGGTTAACAATGCTCTGTGCAAGCATTTCCAATTAAAAACTTTCCAATATTGGGTGAAGGATGTATATTTTATTGATAATAAGATATTTGTTTTAATATCTTCAGTTAACTGTATTGAGTGTTCTTTTGTTATGTATTTCCAATATGAGGTTTTGGGTGCTGTTTTATAGTTTATCAATATTTTGTAAAATTTGAAATACTGTTTCCCATGTCAAAGTCATTATATATAATTTCATATGTGTATTTTGTAAATTTAGGTATTTCTTTAAATGAAGAATTGTTAATTATTCTACTTAAATCTTGCAAATATGACATAGTACTCTGTACAGTTAGCCAGTCCTGTTGTGGAATTTTGTATGTTTTTATTGTTTAATACTTCTACTTTATTTTTTATCTACAAATGATTTAGATTTTTTAGCTTTTACTGGCAAAAGTTTGGATTGTAGATCTAATAATTCAGAATCCCATTCTCTGATCTTTTTTATACCAAGTTAGGATTTTACCATATATGTAAGCTTTTAATGAGTCCCATATTATTATTTTATTTATCTCTGTGGTGTAATTAATATTTGAAGCGAAAAGACTGGACACGACCACCACAACGTATATAAAATCCAGGTTTAATGAACAGGAATGAGTGCTTTCACATGCTCCACTGGCATGCTTCTTCAGATTTAACATATACTCCCTCCAGCAAACATTTAAATAGCAACAGCTTAATTAAAAATTGATTAAGTAATCAATTAATTAATTAAATAGGTGGGGTTTTTTATTGAATCTACCACCTTGACTTTACTTTTAAACAAAACAAACATCTCTAAAATGAGAAATAGCATATTATTAAAATAAAATGAAATAAGAGTACAAATATGCATGTCCGTAAATAAAATATCACTCATTCTATAGACATCGCAAAACATTATTCCTATACAGGACATAAACTTTTGAAACATAGTTACTAAAGCATTTTGTTATGTGGTAAAATGCTTGGTCACTGCAGATGAGCATTTAATCATATGCTAAAAAACATTTGTTCCTAGTATATCAATTAGTCTAACCATATCAAAACAACCCTACTGACAAATCATACACAAAATTTAAAACGCTGAAATATTATCAACAGGTGTATGAGTGTAAAGCTGCATACTTTTATCAAAAGATATAAAAATATATATATAAAATAACAAGCTAACAGCTTTTAACATCCAACATTCACTTAGAAAATAACGAAGCTGAATAATCACTATGTGCGCGCTTCAAGTATAGGCTTAATACTAATATACTGGTTGAGCCCTGGATCCACGTGAGCTCTTAACTTAAAGATCCAAGAAAGTTCTATGGATTCTAAATGGTTCATGTTATTACCACCCCTTCCACTCTGGGTTACTATTTGTAGCACCCTAAACCTGAATGTATGGTCAGTATATATACTGATATGTCTAGCCAACGCATTTTGCGGATTCCTTTTCCTTATATCATATATATGGTTATACATTCTATCCTTCAACCTCCTTGTCATCATACCTACATAAAATCCTGCACATTTCATGCATGTGGCTAGACAGACTAAATTCTTACTATCACAAGAGGCATAGAACTTAGGGTTAAATTTATAATCAATGGTAGGGTGAATAAACCGCTGTTCAGCTACAATAGAACTGCACATTTTACATCTCATACATCGATACGTGCCAAATTTATTAACAATCAATTTATTATGTTTAACCCTAGAATGTTCCTTACTTAACAACCTTTTTAAGCTCCTGCTATTCCTATAGCTGAAGCTTGGGTTACATCCTATCACTTTCAAAATTTTGGGGTCCGTAATCAAAACATTCCAATGTTTCTTTATTATATCTACAACATTTTTATTATCATTGGTATACCTGGTGATAAAAGTGACCCTGGAACCATGCGTTTCTGTCCATGTGCTGCCTATGTGACCCTTGTTTGTCCTGATACTTCCATCTTCTGCATTCAAGATAGAACTTTTAATGTTGCTAACCATAGAATCATTATAACCTCTATCTAAAAACAAGGTATGCAGTATATCAAACTGCATATGTAAATTGGGACTCTCCTTACAAAGCCTAAATGTCCTAATAAACTGCCCTTTAACCACATTGGAGAAAACGTACCTAGGGTGCATGCTACTATAATGTAGAAGTGTATTTTTCCAGCAGGACTTCCTATATAGGTTCGTGGATATACTACCATCAATCTTCTTAGTGATTTTTATATATAAAAAACTCACTTCTTTACTAGATACTTCTGAGGTAAATCTCAAGAAGTCAGTAGTGGACTCCAAGAAATCGATGAAGGCCATTAGATCAACTATATTGCCCTTCCAAAAGAGCAGTATGTCATCCACAAACCTCCTATATAGTAGTATATGCTGATAGTAAATGCTATTGAACAAAAATTCTCTCTCCCAGTTGTAAACTACTAAATTTGCATATGAATTTGCACATGGGGTGCCCATAGCGACACCCCATCTCTGTGCAAAATACTTATCACCAAACATAAACACATTGTTGGTGAGAACAACATCCAATAGTGTGCATATCAATATCTGTGTTTCATTAGTAACTCTTTCTGTTGCTGATAGAACTTTCCTAATGGCTTCAATGCCATAATCATTAGGAATGGCTGTAAACAAATTTTTAACGTCTAGGGTTACCATTAAATAGGGAGGACCATTAACTTCTTCCTTGATGAATGATAGTTCTTGAATTAATTGGTAGCTATCCCTTAGAATGCTTGGAATATTCCTAACCAACGGTCCCAATAGACTCTCTACATATAATGATATATTCTCAGTAACCCATCCCTCACCTGCCACTATGGGCCTCATAGGAAGGGGAAACACATTTTTATGTATCTTAGGGATTCCTTTTATAAAAGGTACTACTGGAAATTCAACCAAAAAGAAATCATATAGCCTCTGTGTAATCTGCCTGCACATCAGCAGGTCATATATATCATCATGTACCCTTTTTATAGTTCTATTCAAAAATTCTAAATTAATCTCTACATATGTGTTAGAATCAGATAACATATTGGACATTGCTTTATTATAATTGGTAGCAATTAGCAGCACAATTCCACCTCCCTTATCTGCAGGTTTTATCACTATGTCATTGTTTGATGTTAAATTAGATAAAGAACTTCTCTTCTCTTTGCTCATATTATAATAGATGCATCTAGGACCTTGTTTTGAAAAGTATGCATATAAATCATTCTCACACAAATTAATAAAACATTCTACATTTGCTGGCAGTTGTGGGGAAAAACAGCTTTTACGTTTAAAACTATCAATCACTTGTTCGGCATTTTTGTCCCCATTGACAAACATTAACTTTAATGCTATTGAACGTCCGAACAGCCTAAGATCCACTAAAAGTTCACTCAGTTTACTTGCCTGAGAGGGGATAAAGGATAGCCCCTTATTTAACAATGAATAGTCCACTTTGTCAAGTTCAAACACTGAAAAGTTAAATACCAATTTATTTAACTCTGCGCCCTTCGTCTCGTGCCTGGATTGTCTCCCGAGAACTTGCGTTTCATGCGGTCACCACTGCTCGACCTGTCTCTCTCGTTGTCTCAAAATTTCATTGGAAGCTGAAAAAAATCCTCCAGACTTCTGACTTAGGTCTCGCCCCCATACCATGGCTCTCCTTCATCTCCATTAACGCTTCTTGGTTGGGTGGAGGGGTGGAGGATGCATTACGTTCACTTTTCTCCATGGATGATGTAACTACGTTAGTGCCATTAACTCTATTACCTTTTGCATTATGGGCAGCATTCTGAATCTGATCAGCTGCTGTTTCTAACTCACATAAACCGCCATTCACTTTATTTTGGTGTAATATCGCATTGTTAGATGCTTGTTCAGCCCGTAGATTGTTCTTAGGCCAAACAAACACCTGCCCAAGTGAAAAGTCCCTGTGATCCCGCTGCAGCTTCTGATATTTGGTTTGCTGCAGCCTGTCATGGTACAAGGCTACCTGAGTATAAATACTCTCCAGTCTCTTATCATATATCCCACCTATAAAACGGTTCTGCAAATCTCTATTCAGTGCCTCCACTTTGTTATTTAATTCCGTTTCTATGGGGGAAAAATAGTCAATTAACAGTTTTATATAATTAAAACTGAGGTCTAGATTTAGTTTCTGCCATCTCTTCAGCAGCTCCGGATGATTATTGCCATAGGTGGGCATGCAGAGGACCCTCATGCCTCTCGGAACAATGTGGAAGTGAAGGCATGGTTCCATGTGCCTTCTCTGCCAAATCAATCTCTGCAATTTATATAAATCATTCTCCAACTCTCTACTTAAGTCATTAAATTCACTCATGTTTTCAACAGTACCTGTAACAGTCGGCATAGGAGAATGATGTAACTACAAGTCAAGCAGAGGATTACTCTGTGTATTTACGATGCTACTCCACTTCTGGGTTTTGGAAGTATTTTCAGGATTGTAGTCCAACTCAATAGTCGTTGTTTCCATTGTGTGATGGTAGCTAATACTAAACAACAGGTAAATCACGATATATCCAAGTACAGCTGCCGTCCAAAGGTACTCGTCCCAAAAAAGAAAAATACTTGAAGCGAAAAGACTGGACATGACCACCACAACGTATATAAAATCCAGGTTTAATGAACAGGAATGAGCGCTTTCACATGCTCCACTGGCATGCTTCTTCAGATTTAACATGTACTTGGATATATCGTGGTGTAATTAATATCTAAGAAGAACTGTAATTCAGATAATAACCAGGGTTTGAACTCTTTAATTTTAGTTATATATGCTGGAATTCTAGAGTTAAATATTAATGGTTTGTACCCATTTTGAAGTTTTAGTATCAATGAATTGTGGTCTGAAAAGGGACAGGGAGTGATTGAGAAATTAATGATTTTAGAGTGTAAATTATGGGCAGCAAATATTTTATCTATTCTAGTTTGAGTACCAAATCTGTGATCTTGATAGGAAAACAACAAAGATTTATCTTCTTTAAATTTGAAAGTATCTACAATATGAAATTATTCTACCCACTTGTTTAAAGCTTTTGATACAGCAGATGTACCCAGCAGTCTTTTATTTGTAGCATGCAACAGTAAAAAGTTCAGCCAGGTTCGAATAAAGGCAGAAATAATCCACCAAACAGTCACTGTGTTTAAAGTTGCCGTCTATTCAGACCCAACGAAACCGTCTATTCAGACCCAAGGAAAGTACTGTTTTCAAAAGTCTATTCAGACCCCACGAACAAAATAAAATGCAAAAACTTATAGTTGTATTGCTTCAATAAACTTCGTATAAAACCTGTTACTTGACAAATACTTTATTGGAATGGACCAAGGTAAGCGCTTTCGCTACAAAGCTTTTTCAAACCACAAACTTCAATGCACTGAAAGCTAATATATATATACGTTCACATCTGAATTGAATCAAGGGTTAATTGATTCAATTAAACGTCATGATGTGCTCAAGCTTTTTAGAAAGTATAAAAAAGTATATATGCTTTAAGCAAAACGAAGTTAAAATAAATTCAGTGCAAATATGTTATAACATTCGCACTATAGGTGCTTCTCAATAATCAATTAAAAAATATATATATACTTGTACAACATATAGGATTGATTAAATACATTGAAATGTTTATACTAAATGATAATACAAAAAATCTAACTACATGAATTAATACATATATATAAGTGTAAATGAAAAATAAATTATAAGATTAATTAAATACATTAAAATATTTATACTAGATGATAATACAAAAAAATCTAACTACATGAATTGATGCATATATATAAATGAAAAATAAATAAATAACCAATGAGTATGGCTTCCCCTAATGTACAAATGACATTGCATAGTTGCCTGTGATTATAAAAATCGAAAGAAATATACATATGCTATATATGCTATTATGAATGGACAAAAAGTACATAAGACATGAAATGCAAAAATAAACATATATTTAAATACACTAATAAATATGTTAAAAGATTTTTATCATATATATACATATCAATGTAAATATTAATGTATGTCATGTTGCAAAGAGAGAACTTTAGTAAACTCTAGCTGGTCCAATATATAATAATATTAATAAATATCGATATTTTATAATGTCTATCCATTTGGTAAATAAAAGGTTTTTAAAAATTCATTGATTATTATTCAATATTTAGAATATTAAAATTTTTTTAAAATTTAAAATTTAAAGCTCCTCCCTTTCAAAGCAGGCTTGAGTGGGATTTTTTCATTCATGCCTGGTGGGATATGTGCTTGCATTTTAATAATCCAATCCGTTTCAATTTGTTCTGTTTTATTTCTGACGTCCCCTCCTCTAATATTGGGTACATTTATTTGTATGGCCATGAACTTAAACTGATTTGATGAACCTTCTTGTAGTACATATTTAGATAGTGCACTAACTTCTGACTTAATTCTAATTTGATACATGTGTTCCCTTATTCTGTTTTTTAGCTTTCTGTCAGTTTTTCCAATGTAAAATGCAGTGCATTCTGTGCACATTGCCAAATAAACTATGTGTTCTGTGTCACAATTCGCCTTAATATTAAAAATATGAATTTTGGAAGTGTTAGGATGCACAAACATGTTTGTACTACTTATATACTGGCAAAAATTGCATTTATTACAAGGTTCAGTACCACATGTACTATAATTTGTATTATTATGCGTATTGTTTGGAAAGCATAACATTCTATGTAAATTTTTCTTATATTTATATAAAAACTGCGGTTGCTCACCTACTAGTTTTCTGATTTCAGGGTTTACTGTTAATATTTCCCAGTGTTTATATATTACATCCTGTATTAATTTTATGTCCTGTGTGTAGAATAGAGTTATTTTTTGTTGTTCCTTCTTGTTACTCATATTTTCTTCTATTCTTGTCTCTTTATACACATTTTTTCCTTGTGCAGAAAATATTGGACATGCCTTATTGTCTCTGGTGTGCTTTATATCGATGAACCCTTTAATTATTTCCACTGATTTATATTTTCGATTCAGTAATCTTTTATTTAAATCATTTAGTTCTGTCTCAAAATTATTTTGTATAGGGTTTAATCTAGACACTCTTATAGCTTGTCCTTTGATAATATTAGAAAAAATATGGTGTGGGTGCATGCTATCCCCATGTAATAAGGTGTTCTTGTAGCATGATTTTCTATGTACACCTGTATTCAATTTCCCATTGTCCAGGCGATGGATAGATACGTCTAAAAAAGCTATATCGTCCCTGGAATTTGTAGTTGTAAATTTTAAAAAAGGGGTTAATGAGTTTATTTCAATGAAAAAATCTTGTAACTCTTTTATGTTGCCATTCCATAAGAAAAATAGATCATCTACAAAGCGTCTGTAAAAACAGACAAATTTCTTATATGAGTCTAAGTGGAATAATTTCTCTTCCTCCCATGTAGCCATTACCAGGTTGGCGTAGCTATTGGCACAAGAAGTGCCCATAGCTACGCCATCCTTCTGTAAATATAACTGTTCATCAAATAGAAAAATATTGGTTTCTAGGACTAATTCCAGCAGTAGACAGATGTAGTCTATGTGTTGTTCTGACATATCTGAGTGCCTGCTAAGATATGATTTAATATTAACTATTCCTGTGTCATTCGGAATATTGGTGAATAAAGATTTAACATCCATAGTAACCATTATAAAAGTAGAGTTATCAGGGAGCAATTCTGTCCCTTCATACAATTCTATAAGGAACTGTTTCGAATCCCTCAATATAAATTTATTTAACTCAACTAATGGTCTAAGTGTTTTTTCAATTAATATAGATAGGGGTTCAGTGACCCATCCACGACCAGAGACAATAGGTCTCATAGGTGGGTTATACATATCTTTGTGCACCTTCGGTAGTCCCTGGATTATAGGTGTTACTGGATTTTCTACAAAAAGGAAATTATAAATTCCCAAATCAATTATTTCATGTTGATGTAATTCATCTAGTGTGTTGTATACATTGAGTACAGACTGTTGAGCCCTTGAAAATGAAACGGGTTCATAAAAATTTGTATCATTCAACATTTCATTCATTTTTTGTGATCTTGATGGGAAAACAACAAAGATTTATCTTCTTTAAATTTGAAAGTATCTACAATATGAAATTATTCTACCCACTTGTTTAAAGCTTTTGATACAGCAGATGTACCCAGCAGTCTTTTATTTGTAGTTTCATAAATATCAAATATACAGTTAAAATCTCCTCCTAATATTAAGTTGCCTTTATAATTATTGGAAATGAAATCCAAGTGTTTTTTAACAATTCCTGTTCCAATGCCTGGGAGCCAGTATAGATTGGCTAGGGTCCATATTCTGTTATTATATTTAACTATTACTAATGCCATAAGGCTTTTTTATCTTCTTACGTATAAATGATTTCTGGGTTAATCACATTTTTTCCCATAAAATTGTTACCCCTTTTGTCTTTGTCTTATAAGTGGATTGTGCCAATATCATATATTCCTTAGGATTCCATTTGTAATTGTCATTTGTTTTGAAATGAGTTTCTTGAAGGAAGACAATTTGTGCTTTGTTTAGTTTTACATATTTCAGTAGATTTCAGTAGATTTGATCTCTTGCTAGGATTGTTTAAGCCATTGGTATTTAAACATAATAAAGTTAAATACATCTTAGGTTATTTAGACTATGTATTTTTTGTTTCATTGTGACAAACATTTTCCTCTGATAACTATAATATATATGTTTGAGCTTTTAAAGGAAATTATCAGTTTTAGACTTTGAGTGTTTACCAATAAAGTAATGTATTGGTCAGGCATACTAAAATGTTTTTTTGTGAAATAAATTTAAATTAATAAATGCTAACAAAACTAAGATTCACACTAGCCATGGAATGGAAATCATTCCTAATTTGATGGATAAACCTAAGTCCATCAAATTATCACTCATACCTTGACAATTCAGAACATCTGAGCTCCATAAATTGAATTATCATATGGAAAATATTTGTAATAGGAATAAGCAATACTTGTATTATTTTGAACAGATATAGTACTATTGTAGATTAGACAGAATTCCAATACAATATAAATGTCTACTTATTGTAAAAGCAATTAATATTTACATGAAAGATAGATGGCAAGCAATTCAATCATAATAAAGTAGGATGTATCATATAAAAAAAACTCAATAAAAGATTATAGCACACAGTTATTTAGCATATTCACTCTTATTGATGAAGTCTTTCAAAACTTATTACTTAATATAAATAGATAGTAATAATATTTATACCTAATGTTTATAATACAATGTATTTTACTGGATATATCAGAAGTTATATTTCATTGTTTGCCAGCATTTAAATAATCACTTTGTTGCTAACTTACTTAAAGTATCAAGTTTATGTTATGTGAACATTGATGAAAGTTAGTGCATTTTAAGTATCAGTGCATCCCTCTTCCCCCTCATTTCCTACACATAAGGATTTTCATATCTGTCATTTCTTATTATAAAATGAGTGAAATTATGGATTAAAAACAACAAATTTACTTATTGTGATTAATGATTTCAAGTTCCCTTTCCATATTCATAAATTGCCATTTTATGGCATATACTGAAAGTTTTTAGATTTAAATGACAACATTCTATTTTGTATAAACAGCAAAGGTTAAACTGAGTGATTATTGTCAATTTAATACTATTTGTTCAGAATGTGATTGTTACATTCTCTGACATTCCTAGTTCAGGCTTCTATTGTTTCCCTTGAACAACTTTGTCAGTTTGATGTCATGTAAAAAAACATTAGTTAGCTTGGTAACAGCTTAAGTATTATATATGGTCAAGATGGGTAACAAAACCACAATTCAAGTTAAAGCAATTATAAGACTTGTTATGCACATTTACTTATATGAGAAAATCATCATGCTTCCCCTTGATGTTCAATGTAGTGTATGTCATTTATGACAAGTTAAAACAGTAGTGTGATTATACACAATCCCATGTTATTAAACTGAGTGTCTGTTGTCAGTTTAATACGATTTGTTCAGAATATGATTATTATATTCAGTGACATTTCAAGTTCAGGCTTCTATTGTTTCTCTTGAACAACGTTGTCAGTTTGATGTCATGTATAAAACATTAGTTACCTTGGTAACCACTTAAGTATTATGTATGGTCAAGATGGGTTACAAAAACTACAATTCAGGTTAAAGAAATTACATGACTTGTTATGCATATGTAAATATGCATCATGCTTCCCTTTGGTGTTCAGTGTAGTGTATTTCATTTATGACAAGTTAAGACAGTAGTGTTATTATACACAAGGCCATATTATTAAATCCTGTCTTTAATATCTAAATTCAACAGACTGCTTCATCTTATATGACGATTATATATTTTATGTCTAGATTTACTAAAATCATACATTACATAACTATTGTGTGTGTGTGTTTTTCTTGGCTGTTGCTTAGTTATTTGACAGACTACACGCTGTAATGTTTATTCTTATTATTAGCTCATTCCAAGCATGTTTATACAGTCCATAGACTTTAAATTATAACTCTTCTAGTTTCTTATTAGTTATAATTATATTTCCATCCTTACATATGTGATATGTGTTATCAGTACTTCAAGCACAGGCAGCAATGCCCATCCAGTTTTGCCAGAATACCATTCACTAGTTCATGTGGTGTATTTCCTGGCTGTTCTTAAAATATCCAAACCAATATTTGTTCTGTTCCATTTTACCAGCCTGTTCCATTCAGTGGACATTCTGCCAGTGAACCACTCAACACACCTTCCATTCCCACAGATATTTCCACAAAGGAAATTTGATGACTCTCTAGCACTTCCTGGCAACCCCAAACACCCCTAGAATCAGCTATCCCCATATGCCCAACACATCCGAGCAAGCTCACCTCCCAGACCACTGCAAAGGGTACTGCACAAGACCAAATGCTCTTAGTCTGTCACAATAACTCAGTGTTCCACTCTTATGTAAGTTCTTAATGTGTTTTGACCAAAATAGATTTTAAATATAAAATTGCGCTTATTATTATTATTATTTTTTTTTATCAAGAATCAACTTAATGAGCTAAACAAAGTGTTGGGAGACCATCAATATGTCTACATGTGATTTAAAACAGCCCCTCTATTATAGATTTTTTTAAACCAAAAACTTCATTGCCAAGAATCATCTTAGAGGCTCTTCAGAGCTGTTAAGTATTATCGTCACTCTCTCTCCATTACCATAGCAACCTGGGAGCATCTGTTTCTGTTAGTGTATCTGTGTATTGCATACTAGAGGCTAGCGATGCACCTGAAGCAAAGCTTCACTTCATTGCAACTTCAAGCCCAAATTCCCTCCCCTCTCAGCGAGGCAACAGCCAGGAAAAGAACGGAGAGCAAACAGATTAAAAAAAAAACTCCCAACAAGCCGCCACAACAAGAGACAACACACTCTTCCAGCCCTCCCACCTCTCACTCAGCAGCTATACAAACAAACCATTCTCTGCCAAAATATCCCAAATTACAGTTTTATCTACCCCCTTCCCCTGGATCCAAGCTAAAACACCAAATGTCTCTTCCTAATACACAAGCATCAGTAAACTACGATCACAAGCTGCAACCCACAGCTTCCCAGAGCCAAAAATGGCAACATACAACAGCTGCCAGACACAGCTGTATCCACACACACCATGTCAGGCTTAATCAAACAGCACTCAAAGCTATGATATCTGCCTTGGACTGATGCTAGAAACTATGCTTAGACAGAATAATAATGACATTTGTACTAGCTGCCAGACACAGCTGCATCCACGCACACCATATCAGGATTGATCAAACAGCACTTGTAGCTGTGATACCTTCCATAATTGACATTAACTGTATTTAGACAGAATAATGATGACATTTGTACTGAGAGCTTGCTACTATTATTTAACCAGAATATACATGACATTTCTAAATCGTACTTTAACTGAAGACGGCATTAGTATCCATGAAAGCATTTTTTTTTCAAAACACTCTACTGTTACTGCTATTATATATGATGTTAACTTGTTACATTTGAATCTGAACTCTGATGAATTGAATAAAATCAATGAAAAATGAACAAGATAGGTTTTCATTGAGTTCAAGTAGGGAAATAGAAACTTCTGTTTGTATTATATGTTGCTTTATTTGGCTTATATATAATGTAAATAGTAACCCATCTTCACCTACCTTTGTTTGTGAAGAATTACTGGACTCTTTGAACATTCTGAATAAATTATTACTGTTTCTCAGTTGTTTTAGAAACCCTTCTTTTTAAAAAACAAAAAAAAAAAAAAAACAAATGACAAGTGATGCACCATATCAGTTGATACTTTGAGAGATGTAGTTGTAAGAGTTATTTTTTTGAGACAGCTATCTTAGAATCAGTCCAAGGATTTGTTTCTTTTATTCTTTTAGGAGTAGGGGCCATCCATTCCATTTCTTCTGGGTTAGACGCTATGTTATTGTTTTTGATGAATATAGTAGCTTCTTCGGGTTCCATTAGAAATCGCAAACATTCAAACGTTCGAGCCTCATATGATCAACACCATATGAGTGAACTTTTGAAAGCTCACGTTTCAATGGAGATTGCCATAGGGAATATTTCCCTTTACTTCAATGTAGTGCGATCTCGGAGTTGGTATATTTAAGTAATGGGGGAGTGGGGCTGTAGGGGGGCTTGGCCCCCTGCCTGGAGCATTCAGGTAACTTTTTTTTTTTTTAGTTTTTTTATTATTTGTTTGAAGTTTTAAAACTTCACTCATATGGTGTCGATCATATGAGAGTCGAAGTTTTAAACCTTTGAGCATATAATATAGACCTGCTTCTTCTAAGTCATTAGAAGTTCTAATCTCATTGGCAAAAAGTATTTTTATCTTGGCTGGAAAGGCCAGCTGTGCTTTAATGTTGTTTTGTTTCAACAGTTTTATTATTGGCCAGACTTTCTTTCCTTTGTTCTAGTATTCTGGAAGAATAATCATTGTCAAACCTCTCAAGCTTTGATTGTATTTTAAGGGTGATTTTCTCCAAGCAGATTTTAATATTAGTTCCTTGTCCGGAAATGAAAGAAATGTTATAACTATGGATCAAGGTGGAGTATTTGTTGAATTAGAAGCAGGTTTCTTCAGTGCTCTATGCGCCCTTTCAATTCCAAATGAATGTCCCTCTTTCAAGTCTAAGAATTCAGGAATCCAGGTTGCTAAGAATGAAATAATGTATTTTCCTTCAGTATTTTCAGGCAGACCAAAGATCCTTATGTTGTTTCTCCTTTCCCTGTTTTCTAAGTCATCTATTTTGTTAAGCAGCCATGTATTCTGTTTAAGCAGAAATTCTTCTTGGAATTCTTCCTCTTTGAGTCTCCCGTCAATGTCATTTAGAGAAGTCTCCATATTTGTTATTTCTGTATGGTTTTGCTGTAATAGTTTCTTAAGAGTATCAGTCTTTTTTTGAAAATTTAATTTGAGGTTTTCTAAGTCATTTTTAAAGCAATGCATCTTCAAAGATAGTTCCTGTAAGGTAGATGTCATCAATTGCAGTTCTTTTTTCAAATCAGCATCTGGATGAGAAGTCCTTGAGTTGTTCATATTCAGTGACTCAATATATCCCCAAGTTACTTGACAGGAACACTTTTGTATATCTCCACCAAAATTGATATTTATGTAGTTTGGTAGTTTATCTATAGATTTTTCACGTTTTAAACTTGAAAATAATAACATTTTCCTATATTTACTAGTTTATAGAGCTCTCAAAATTCACTGCTCTCAGTTGGCCATCTAGGCTCCGCCCCCTATGCCTTGCCTTTTGAACATTCAGGGATACAGTAGCCAAGGATCTCATGTACCTTCACAAATTAAACATTCCCTGAAATATCAGAAGGGCTCTAACCATGCTTCAGCATATAAGTAAAACAAGGTGGCAACTCCTTCAACTCTGTAATAGACTACCCCTGCAGATGACGCAGTGTAATATGCTCTCTTCCTTCAGATGGAAGCTAGATAATTGGGCGAGTGGTCATAAATTCACCATGTGCTTCACTGGTCTAGCCATCCTTTGGAGAGAAAGTATAGTCTAAGGTTTGTACTGGCAGGTACAATGATCACAAGATTTAGGAACTTTGCACTGGCTACAATTCCTATGATTTCTTGGTTCAGTGTGGGGACATGTTATCGAACTGTTCTTTTCCTTTTATTCCCCATCCACTCTGTAACCTTGATAATTGTATGTAATGTGCTGTCCCGTGACAGAGCCATCTTGATGATTGCATAGCTTATGCGTCAGCTAAGTATAATTAATTATTATGGTTTGAAATGATTTGAAGATCTCTTCTCTTGCAACAAGCACAGGCTTTTCCCCTCATGTAATTGAATCCTGGGCCTTCTGTTATTCTCAGTGTACATTAATCATCTACTGAAATCTCCCTCAGATTAACTGTAAAATATATGCAGATGGCACTGCCCTGACCACATCTAACAAAATTCATTGGGACCAGTGAACTTCACAAGGAATTTTCAAGCTGTGTGGAATGTAAAAATAAGCTGTTCATCAATACACAAAAAATCACAGTGATTTGATTTGGCATTTCTCAAAAACTAAGTAACATACCCAGCTTCAGCATTATAAACTGTCTGAACACATCCCTTGCTATCATTACTCAACAGAGATATCTTGGACCAAAACCTATCAGTACACAAACACACAGAAGTTCCATATCAACAACTAACTCAGTTAAAGTCTGATACAAACTACCTAATTTTTGTGAGCCAATGACATAAATATACTTCTCCTCAGATTGGAGCACTGCCTTCTCTCTCTGCACACAATATTGTACTCAGTCAATCAATGGACAATAAAATACTTAGATTCATATTCCTAGCAAACCAATAAGATCAGCACAATGCTTCTGTCAACTCAAATGACTGGCGACCTATTACAGCTTGAGCTACTTTAGTGCTTTATTGCACAGTACACTCTGCTGCTTATTTTAATTAGTTGAGCTGGTTAGCTAGCTTACTGGGTTAGTACCCTAATCACAACAGACCATTTGCAGGTGCAACCCAGGTGAAAACATTCACAAAAAATAAAACAGAATGAATTCACCAACATGGAATAATCACAAAACATGCAGAGTCCAGTAGACAAGTGAAATAATGAGCCAATATTAAAATAGGAGGAAAAACAACTGCAGATTCATTTTAATAGTAAATACAGGTGGTAAGCATCAGAAGAGAACAGAGGATGGAAGTAGGTGTGATGTAGGTAAGGAGAAGTTTGGTGATGTGTTCAGTGGAAAAGCACTTGCAAGTAACATTTTTGATGTGTTTTTTGAGTTGTGCTCTGAACATATGGACATTGGGAGATTTCTTTTAGGCAACGGGGAGGGATTGCCAGAGTTAGGGAACAGGAATGGAGAAGGAGTGGTTCTTATAGTGCAGTTTGGTTTTGGGGATCTGGAGTGAGGAGTTAATTGGGAAAAGTTGCAGAGGTTGTAGGGGTGCTGCTTCTTATGGAGTTCGACAGCAAAAAGCAGGAAGGCAGTCTGTAAAGAAAAGATCATAGGAGTTGCTGAACTCTGTAGGTGACTGGGAGGCATCTGACTTAGAGAGGGTGGTGCAGTGGTCTTGGTGAAAGGGGGGAAGTTGTAAATGAATTGGCATTTTTTTAATGGACTGTAGAGTGAGTTTTTTTAGAGGCTGTGGCTATGATGGGGAGCCTATATTCAAATTGGCCATGGAGGACTCCTTTGCCTGTTGCATCTCTACAATTTCCCACAAAATATTAGGACTATAGACTGACTACCAGCTTTCCAGAAAACATTCAGAAACCGTCTGTTCAAAGAAAATAAATGCAAATGCTATAGAGCCATGGTATAACATAATGGCATGCTAGTTCTTATGGAACACTGTAATGATGGTTCCATTCCAGAACTTGCAGGTTTAGTCTGCTTGATGCAAGGACAACAAGAAACATCCACCATTAGCTTTGGATCAGTCCAACCTTTTGATGACTATTATTAAAGTAAACAACATATTTGGAAAAAGACTTTTGTGACTGTCTGAAGTTAATTGATGTTTAGATTTAGCTTTAGCCTCCATGACAGCTGATCAGAGTTTCAAACTTGCATGACTGAACATCTGTTTTAATATATTTCTACCTGTTTTTCCACAACAGTGCCTGAAGTCTACTATTCCAGCAAGACTGACTTTTTTTGTTCTTGGTGTCGTTTTAAGTACCACACTTCTCCAAAACGCTGTTAGAAAGAGACATAAATGTTCCATCTTTCTCAACACACACTCATACTCAATACTAGCTAGACAATGATACAACTACTTCTCCCCAAGCATCTCTAACCATGTATTTCCTACTACCAGCACAAACTCTCTACCTTTTCTCCACCCTAAATAGAAACTATAATTAAGTAAAACAAAATCATACAGCACTATGTTGGATTCCTCTACCCCAAGCACACTGTATTTGTTGTTATAACCTTACTGCTTCTCACTCAAAAACAGCCATCCTCTCTTCATCACCATAACTGCATACACTCAAATTTCTCTTATCACAAACCTAACTTAATTACATCACCTTCCTCCCATCCAAAACTGTCCCATATTAACCACATCATAATTTGCAATGCCACAAAAGCTTTGCCTCACTAGTTGAGCACGCTGCAAGAAACTACCCATGTCCTCACCAAAACCAGCAATAGCCAAATTCACATTTTTTCAAACATCTTTATTGAATTATTTATTGTGACATAAGCAAGTTTACAATCATATAAAAGTAATCAAACTATAATAACTTAACAAACATACTTCACATACATTTTTATATATCATATAATCTAAGCAATATTACATAAATTATTAAATTCCTGCATTTTTTAAAAAAGAAACATCTTTATTAAACCATCACTTATTACATAAGCAATCATACATTTATACAGATGAAAACAAACCACACAGACACAATCCTAGTGGCAAGCATTTTACATCACAAACTATGCTGACACCCTCACAGTTGCAAACGTCATACATCACTGATACTCTCTTCAATCTTTCTCACTCAAACATTACATCGCTCATTTAAGTTTTGCCACCTTTTAAACCTCATTCCTCCCTTGCATGTATTGTTCCCACAATTCATATTTTTCCTCTGTAGTTTGGGACCACCCTTTTCTAAAGATCTCCATTGTAGTTGTTTTATCTCTGTTACTATATTCACTACTCCAAGTATAGTTGGTTTAGATTTTGATTTCCGTTTTCTAGTAATTGCTTTTTTGGCATCCACCATTATTAGATACAGCAAGGCCTTGCCATATCTAGGCAATTCTGATTCTGCATCATAGCTCAGAAAAATCATCTCCCTCTCACCAATCTGCCCACCCAGCATCTCTGACAGTGCTTCTCGCAGGGAATCCTTAAAGGCTGCCAACTCACCATACTCCCAGAAAATATGTTCCCAATTACCTATTTCTTCCCGTCACACCTCCAACATTTGCTGTCTGCCTGAGGAAAAATTCTTTAGAGTCTTCTTGGGATATAAAAATATCTATGTAAACATTCCCAGGCAAAAATCCTAAATCTTCTAGATATTGTTGCATATCTGGGAGACATACATATATCTTTACATTGTTTATTTGTGAATTGCTTACTCAATGTCTATTCCCAATCCTTTCTAACCTCCTCTGATTGATTCTTATAGTTATCATGCACTATTTTATATGTTCTACTAAATATTCATTTTTTAATGGCAGCTTCTGTTTTAAATTCTATTAAAAACTCTACCAGCACTAGTCTTTCATTTAGGAGACCCCTATTTCTTTCTCTTTGCCTATACTCTGCCTTCTCTATCAAGGACTGACATCAATCTTTAACCTGCAGTCCAAATAAATTCTCGGCATCTTCCCTTTCTATCATCTTTCCCTGTCTTGTCATTTGTTCCCAATACCTTGGTTCCTTTGCCAGTTTTCTCCAATAAATTCCAGCCCCCCCCTTGCCTATTTATTTAGTTAGTTTGTGTCTTTCGGCTTTTCCCGGTTAGGGGTCGTCACAGCGGAACTCCGGTCCGCTAATGATTGGCAGTAGAGTTTTACGTGCTGGCTTGCCGGGCCTAACGCGCAACCTTCAACGAAGAAACGCTCATTCACGCATGTCGCCACACAGAAGACGCTCTAACTGAGAATCGAACGGGCAACATCTAACTGTGAGGCGACAACGCTACCGCAGCACCACCACCGCAGTTATTTAGTTAGTTAGTTAGTTAGTTATTTTACATTTGTTTATCAGGATGATCTAACTAGGACAGAACCAATTTTCAGTAGAGGACCAGGGAGAAAAGCTCCAGTCAATGCCTAACATAAAAACTGTAACAGAATAATAATAAAAAATAGTAATCAAACAGAA
>NC_056749.1:68025637-68041623 GCF_019279795.1 Protopterus annectens | reverse complement strand
TTTTTTTTCTGCTGTGTTAAACATTCTCTAGTGTTTCCCACTGAAATTAATGTAGCTAGCAGCTGTAGCATAGTCCAGATCCAGGCCTGCTGATTCTGGAACTGTTTGTAGTGGCTTGTTTGTTCTGAACACGTTTTCCAGGCCACCTTGGATTGGAAGGGACCTATCTGCACTTTTGTGAGAGAATTGCATTACTTGGGACCTAGTAAAGGGAGGCCGGTCTAGGGCTTGGAATAAGCATCTTCACTGGTCCTTTTTATTTAGGCCCTGCATCTGAGCAAGTTTCTGCTTGTTTGCACATCCACTGCTGCACCAAAGCCAGACAGTTAAATTCAACAAAATTTCCCTTAAAACCCAGGAAGAAATATCCATTCTCCGAGCTCCTACTTGATAGTTTCTGAAAAGCCAACCCTAATGACAGCAGTCTACAACCTAGTATTATGGACAGTTGGACTATCCCTGTTTCTCCTGCCAACCTTGTTGACTTGGGTCTCTTGACGGAGTATAGCAATTACTTCATGTACACAGACAATCCTCTACTAATAACACAATTTAGTATACAGTGTGAGATATATTTACACCAAGATGAAACAACAGAAGAATCCACAACTTCGTTAACAAATTTATTTCTCTGACGTCTCGGCCGTAGCCTTCAAGGAGTAAAAACCTTACAAATACCAGCACTGAATTTATACTTATTCATAAGGCAATTATACAATAAATCAATTAAATATAAATCAATTCATTGCATCAAATCAATGCTCTCCAATTAAAGTCTTCATTAAGACCATAGGGATACACAGTGTTAAATTTCAAAATATATACAGCTTCTTTATATAATAAAATTTGTTTAATATTAACACTGACATAACGTGAATAATGTATTTGCTCCAAAACAGTACCTTGTAACCCCTCATTTTTACTGTGATGAAAATTTTTTAAAATGCATAGCTACAGAACTTTCTTCCTTATTATTAATGATGTCCCTAGCATGCTCCAAGGGAGGGATTCGGGAAACTAATAATTTTCTAGCCAACACTTCAGATCGTGGGGAGTGCAATTCTTCCCAAAGGAATTCAGCTGGTAACACTTTAACTGTTTGGGATAAATGGGAAGATGATAGACGCAAGCGTTTCCCGAATCCCTTTAATAATGTGGGTCGCAAATTGCCGACATCCATCAGTACTGAAAGTAAGACTTTATTTGATGAACTCGAAAAAAATATGTGGAAAGAGACTGCTACATTTTTTAATATTTGTGGCTTACAGAAGTACATTGATATAGATATAACACCGAGGGGGCTCAGAGTTTATAAAGATCCCACTACCCCCTTTGATTTGCAAAATGACATTGATGCTGCTTTCCACAAACGTTGGGTTGCAGGAGCTCATAAATGTGTTTCCGAATGGGTACACATATTAATCGAACGTGACAGAATTAAACAAAAGGAATTGGGTTCGGAGATAAAAAAACTGTGTGATAATTTATTAGCCTGTACTCCTGCTTCTACTATGGATGATTTCCTTAGTACTATGAATGGGAAATTAAAAGATTATGAGACCTTATTAGTAGAAAGAAAGAAGGGGAAATTACTCAGAGATATACAAGATTATGAGAACAACAGAGCTTTCTTGTCGAGAGCCAATCGTAATAAGCCATGTAAGCGGGTGCAGTTTCAAAGAGACTCTAGGAATGACAGCTATTATAACTCTTCACTTTCAGCGTCGGAAGGTGGCTATACTTCGCAAGAAGAGGCAGAAAATATTGACACAGAATTTCCTGTGATGCCAGCGCCACAACAATCCGAAAGATTTCATCAAACTTTTCGTGGAGAGACAAATAACTTTAACAGAGGTCCACAAGGAAAGAAACGCCAACGTGAATTTTATGGCCCTCCATCAAGAGAACAACCTATACAAGGGGGGCTTAAAAGAGGTAAATGGTGACACTTTTTCCTCTTTATTACTTCCTACAAATGATTATGTTGTGAATTTGTCGGGACATTTTTTCACTGATATTGAACTTGCTGTTCTTAATCGTGGACTAAAGTTCATTCCTACTGTAATTTCTCGTGTACATGAAATGAAGAGTGATGTGTATAGATTTGGTAGAAAGCTTCATTTAAAGAACTTTTTTGATAATATACACAATCGCTCATGCTCTGCATCTTCTGAAGATAGTATGGATGTCTCTTCGGAAAGTTTTTATTCATGTACATCAGGTGAGATTCCTGATGCATATTATAAATTTGATACTGAATGTGTTCAATCAACTAGTTGTTTTATACCTCCAGTTCTAAATAATGATGTTATGCATTTTGTGAATATGTTGAATTTTTCTATTGAATCTGCATTTAGTGAGTTTATGAAAGACAGAGGTAATATACAATATAATTTATGCTTTAAAGAATGGAAAGCTCTGGTAGCATTGAGTAAAAATGGAGAAATTATTTTTAAATCATCTGATAAGGGCAATAAGTTGGTTGTTATGCATTATTCCCAATATCTTAAAATGTGTATGGATAATTTAAATGACCCTGTAGTTTATGAAAAGGTGGGATGGGACTCGTATACTATTGCCCTAAATGAGTATAAAGAATTAATGAATAAAGGAGAAAGGCTAGGTTATTTTTCTGCAACAGATTTAAAAAGCAAATTTAAAATAGAAGGATGTAAAATGGCTACCTTTTATTGTCTCCCTAAAATACATAAAGACTTGAGAGTACCACCTAGGAGACCTATTGTCTCTGGATGTAATTATTTTTTGCATAATTTAGGTGTTTTTTTACATAATTTTCTTTTGACTAAAGTCAAGGTTTTGCCATCCTACATCTCTGATGTCTTTGATTTTTTAGACAAGTTAAGAGATGTTAAATGGAATAAACGTATGTATTGGGTTATGGTTGATGTCAAGAGCCTTTATACCAATATTAGTCATTCTTTTGGTATGGAAGCTGTAAGGTTTTTCTTAGGTGATCATCCGGCCACAGAGTATATTGTTGAACTCATTTATTTTTCTTTAACTAAATACTTTTGTGAATTTAATGATGGTTTGTATCGACAAAAACAAGGCACAGCTATGGGGGCAGCTTTTGCCCCTTTGTATGCTAATCTTGCTATGGGCCTTTTTGAGTCTGAATTTTTATATAGAAATTATTTTTTTTGTAAATATGTTATTAAATATTATAGGTTTGTGGATGACTTGATTTTTTTGTTAGAAGATGGTGAAGCTTTAGTAGATCAATTTATTTTAGATCTACATAATAATAGATTTTCTTTGAAATTTGATGGGTTCAAAAAGGGTGTTTCTATTTCTTTTCTTGACATCATGTTGAATATTGTTGATGGTAAAGATCTAGTGACATCAGTTAATAGAAAGTTTGATGGGGGTATACAATATGTTCATGGCACTAGTTGTCACCCTCCCCATACAATAGAAGCTTTACCGTATGGGGAAATGGTAAGAATTTCTAGACTATGTAATAATGAGGTTGTATTTAATAAGGAACTTAACTCATTAATACAAATGTTTTATCAGAGGGGCTATAGTGAGGAAATAATAACAAATAGCTATAGGCGGTTTTTTGGATATAGGTGTAAAAAAGTTACTAATAATTTGTATAATAGACACCTAGTAAAGTATAATGATATGAATAATAAACAGAAGGATGTGTTATATTTTGTTACAACTTATGGTTGTTTTAGTGTTGAATTGGTTAAAATGATTAACCATTTTTGGAAATATTTTAGTTCTTTAAGTAGTGTGTCATTATGGTTGAATGCACATCTCAAATTTTCTTATAGAAGAGGGAAAAATATTAAAGATTTTTTAGTAAAAAGTAGGTTTATTATGCCTGCAGTCACAGTGTACAACACAGTCTATCTATGAAGGGAACTTCTAGATGTGGTAAATGTAAAGCCTGTAATTTTATAGTTTCTCATTTTTCCTGTATTAATAATGTTAGTTTTAAAACATGTAATCTTTTTAATTGTAATTCTGAGGGGGTGATATATGCACTTAAATTCCCTTGTGATAAATTTTATATTGGAGAGACCAAAAGGGCATTTAAGGTTAGGCTTTTGGAGCATGCTAGGGACATCATTAATAATAAGGAAGAAAGTTCTGTAGCTATGCATTTTAAAAATTTTCATCACAGTAAAAATGAGGGGTTACAAGGTACTGTTTTGGAGCAAATACATTATTCACGTTATGTCCGTGTTAATATTAAACAAATTTTATTATATAAAGAAGCTGTATATATTTTGAAATTTAACACTGTGTATCCCTATGATCTTAATGAAGACTTTAATTGGAGAGCATTGATTTGATGCAATGAATTGATTTATATTTAATTGATTTATTGTATAATTGTCTTATGAATAAGTATAAATTCAGTGCTGGTATTTGTAAGGTTTTTACTCCTTGAAGGCTACGGCTGAGACGTCAGAGAAATAAATTTGTTAACGAAGTTGTGGATTCTTCTGTTGTTTCACCTAGTTCTTCTGCTGGTTCTGGGTTGTTTACATATTTACAGCAAGAATCTAGCGTCCATGCTCTCTCACTCAAAACAGCAACACGGAGAAGGGTGTCAACTCACCCATCACTATGTACTCACACAGTACCACTACTAATACATATACAGCTGCTCATTCATATAGTATGCATCAAACATGTAAATCCACATACACAGAGATTCTCTTGTAGAGCTTACCAAAAGACCAGAGACCTCCAAAACACGAGTCTGCTACAGCTAACACAGTCTCCACAGCACCCATGACACACAGCAACACCAAAGTCCCACCCACCAAGCCTGTAAGGCGTAACACTCAAAAAAACAAGTTTCCTTTTCATTGGAAACTCAATAGTGAGACACAAGGATGTCCCAATCACTGGGTTGGACAAGGAGAAAGTCATGGTCAGCTACCTGTCTGGTGCCAGGATTTTCCAAATCACACAAGCACTCGGGTCTCTCAGCAACAAGTACCTTTATGACTCTGTCATAGTTCATGTTGGTGTGAATGACCTGAGAAGTACCTCCACTGGACTATATGAAGAAAGACATGGCTGAGCTCTCTGAGTACATGTCCCAAGCAGGTATGTCCCTAGCCCTGAACAACATACTACTCACACCTAGAACGATGCCACAGTGTAAACAAAAAATGACTGATTTCAATAATTCGTTTACTTTTTGGTGTCAATCCAAAGGGATCTAGTTCTCGTCTGCATGGGAAGCCATGGTAGACAAACCTCGCTGCTCTGCCAGAGACAGTTTGCAGCTGGCACCCCTAGGCTTTTGGCTGCTGGCAAAGGCTTTTGCCTCCTCCATACCGTCTTTTTAAGGCAAGGTCTCAAAAACAACATTACCAATGTAAAATAAACCAATCAGAACAAACTAAGGGTCATGCTGCTAAATGCTAGGAGCTTTAAACAAAAACTGCACTCTCTGGAAGCACTTCTATCACTAAAAGATGTAGATGTCTTTGCAGTCATATAAACCTGGTTCAGGCCTGAAAGAGTACCCTGGCCCTGCAAGGCTACAATGCCTTCCAGACCTTTAGACTGCAAAATGAACATGTGAAAACCAAAGGAGGCAGTGTTTCAATCTGTATTACAGATAAATTCACCTCCCGTCTAGTTAGACTGAACAACTCCATGGAGTCACTCCAGATCCAGGTTATGGTGGGTAAGACATCCATTCAAATCCTATCCAGTTCTAGATCCCCCTCCATGGGTCACGACATCCACAAAGCCTACTTAACCAAACTGAAGACAATCCAAATTTTACTGAACACACTGGTTATGCGGGATTTCAATTATCCCACCATCAACTGGGAAATCTACTCTAGCCCAAACTCGCTAGCACAAAAGTTTCTTGACTTTATGAATTCAAATGCCCTGGAGCAAATTGACCATACTCTAAGAGGAGCAAACATTCTAAATCTGGTCCTCACCAACATGTCAAATAGGTGCACTGCTGCAACTGTTGGACCCTCATTAGTTAAAATTGACCACAAATCAGTCACCTTTGAACTGACACTAACACCAGAACTCACAAAGGGTGAAATCAGACCAAAAAACTTCACCAAGCCAAACTACACCCTCCCTAGGTGAAAGTATAAATGCAGTCCAAGCCCCACCCGAAGCTGAAAGTGGTATGTATGTATGTATTTATTTACTTATTTGCTTACTGAGAAGGTCCAATGGGCCAAAAAAGTATCCATTTTCAGTGGAGACCCGGGGAGAAAAGCTCCACAATTATTTATACAATACATACATTTGATAAAACTTAATTGGAAAATACAACAAATTTTAAACAATAATCAAAGTTTTTCAAAGTAAGAAAATAATGCAGATTGTACATCATCAACAACAGGTACAAATATGACTCTGTCATTGTACATGTGGGTGTGAATGACCTGAGACGTACCTTCCTGGACTAAATGAAGAGAGACATGGAGGAATTCTTGGATTACGTAGCTCAGGCGGGTATGACCCTAGCCCTGAGTAGCATCCTACCATCACCCAGAATGATACCACAGTACAACCAGAAAATGACCGATTTCAACAACTGGCTAAGTTTCTGGTGTCATTCTAAGGGGATCCAGTATCTGTCTGCCTCTGATGACATGACTGACAGACCTCAATGCTTTGCCAGAGATGGCCTGCATCTGTCACCCCTGGGCTCCCAGATACTGGCCAAGGCTCTTGCCACCCATATAGTGCCGTTTTTTAGGGGGGTGTTCCAAAGACCAAATTACCACCGTAACAGCTACAAACAAATGCATTCTGAGAGTCATGCTGTTCAATGCTAGAAGTCTAAATCTCAAAATGCACTCGCTCGAAGCACTCCTTAAAATGGAGAACATCAACATTTGTGCTGTAACAGAGACCTGATTCAAGGCAACAGAAAGCACCCCTGCACTTCCAGGCTATAACTCATTCCACACATTTCGGCCCCAGAACTTGGACCGAAGCTCCAAAGGTGGTGGTGTTTCCATATTCATAAAGGATATGCACACCTCCAGACTGGCAGCCCAACATAACGCATCTGAGATACTTCAGGTGCAGCTAACACTAGGTAAAACAGTGATTCAGGTTGTAGCCTGCTATAGGTCTCCAACTATGTCCCAAGACTCACACTCCATGTTCCTAAGCACCCTGGAAAATATTAGGGTCCACCCTAACACTCTCATATGGGGTGACTTCAACTACCTCTCCATTAATTGGGAAAACTACTCATGTACCAATACACTTGCCCAATGCTTTCTGGAATTCATTAATTCCAATGCTCTGAACCAGCTCGTTCTTACCCCCACTAGAGGTAGCAACATCCTTGACCTGGTCATTACTAACATGGGCGACCATTGCTCTACACCAATAGTCAACTCTTCCCTGGTTAGATCCGACCACAAACTATTCACCTTGGAAATCCACATCCTTCCCACCCCCAAATGTAACCACCATGAAAAACTTCTCCAAGCCTAACTTTGGGCTCCTAAAAACAGAGGTGGCTAACTTCACGGTACCCATGCACATGCAGAATAGTTGCATGACTGCCGAATCATACACCAATGGACTGTACGAACACATACACAAATGCATGGATCTCGCCATACCCAATAGAACTAAGACACTCTCCTCAAAAAAAAAAAAGGAAGCTAATCTGGTGGTCCCCTATCATAAACAAACTCTACAACAGGAGGAGGAAATTGATGCGGAATAAGGCAAAGTCCCAAGACTGGAAAAACTCCCTTATTAGCCTCAACAAAAGGTTGAGATCCCTCATCAAATCCTCTAAAGCTAGCTATGAAAACAGAATTGCAGCAGATAGTAAAGACAACCACAAGGCCTTCTATAGTTATGTAAAGAATCTCCACGGCAATACCCAGATTTGCTCTGAGCTACTCCACAATGGTACCTCCTATACCGAGCCAACAGATATTGCCAATATACTGACCAACAGATTCAGTGCTAACTTTACCCACCCCCCCAAAGGACCAATCACAATACCAGTAGATTGCCAGGCACCCAGTATTACTGCTGCACAGGTTAAAACAGCACTGTCCAAGGCCAAGAATACAGCTTCTATGGGACCTGACAATATCCCTGGCTGTGTTCTACATGAACTACAGAGTGGAATGGCACCTCACCTGTGTGCTCTGTTCAATCACAGCCTCACCTCAGGCTTTGTCCCTAGCGAATGGCGCACTACTACAGTCATCCCTCTCCACAAAGGAGGAGCGACTAGAGACCTCGGGAATTATCGCCCAATTAGCCTGATGAGTCTGATATGCAAAGCTATGGAATGCATCATCATGGACCTAATAAACAAGGATATAGGGAATCTCCAAACTCTGGATCCTACACAGTTTGGTTTTGTGAAGGGTAGATCATGCCTGCTCAACTTGGTCGACTTCTTTGAGTCAGTCACCAGAGCTGCGGATGAAGGCAAAGTGGTTCATACAGCCTACCTTGATCTGCCTAAGACCTTTGATACCATTCCCCACTCAGGAATCAAAGAAAAACTCAGTAAGCTTCGCATCAACCCCTATATCACTAGGTGGGTTGCAAACTGGCTCACAGATGGAACCCACAGCATGAAAGTAGCTAACTCCAAGTCAGACTAACAATTAGTCATGAGTGGAGTTCCACAGGGTTCGGTCCTGGGCCCTCTCCTACTTGGTATCTATTTCTCTGAAGTCCAGGCCAACAAGAAGGGACTCTGGATGACAAAGTTTGCAGACGATTGCAAGTTGGAGCTATTATTAACTCCCCAAGTGATGTTGACATCCTACAGAAAAGGCTTCAATGACACCAACGACTGGTGCCAGAACCATGGCCTTAAGCTCAATGCCAAAAAATGTGTCGTCATCCCCCTTGAGAAAAACCCAGTTCCCTTGAATTACCACACTGATGGTAGTCCACTGAATGCAGAAGGCGTTATAAGAGATCTGGGAACACAGGTTGACAGCAACCTCTCTTTTGACTACCATGTTGCCACTGTGGTCAGAAAGTCCTATGTGGCACATCTCATTACTAAGGGTTTTGCATCTAGGATAAAGTGGTCATTAGCTCCCTCTACTCTTCCCTCACTAGGCCAATCATCGAGTACAATGCCCCATTTGGTATGTACCTCACTAGACACCTGCAGCAACTGGACAGGGCCCAAAAGTACCTCACAAAGAGGATCCTAGGCCTTAAACACTTGTCCTATATGGACAGACTCAAAACACTCCAACTATTCTCTGTCTCATATCGCATACTTGGTGGCGATCTCTGCTTGACTTTCAAAGCCATGTCTGACCCAGCTCTGTTAGAAATGCTACTTCTAAAGAAATCCCAATCCCTCCACACCACACGCTCCAGAGACCTCAACCTCATTACCACGATCAAAAGAACATGCTGAAGGGACAGGTTCATAACCCAGAGACTGCCTGTGCTATGGAATAAACTTCCCATACATGTCAAGCACAGCACCTCACTGGCCCTCTTCATGAGAAATCTTGATGAGTGGATGGGAAATAGAAAATTCACTCCAGGGATCACTCCAGTGGCTCTACTCGACAGAGGCACTAGGAACTAAGGTTGGGTGGCACAATGCCAGGGTAATCCTATGGGCTAGGCTTGTAAAGGCTCCAGGGCCATTAGCCTAGTACACACCTATGAACCTATAAATCAACTGACATTACATGTATACATAGATACAGAAATAGATTATCACTCACGGATAAAGGTGTGGTTTTAGGAGGTAATATAGGATGGATTTATGGAACAAGGGGAAAAGTAGTAGGAGAGAGATAGGAACAAGCACAAGAGCAAGAAAAGAGAAGCATAGCTAGTGTATCTAAATGAAGGTAGAAGAAAGTTCCATAGTCTAGCAGTGGAAAAGGAGTGGAGCATTTGACCAGTGGAGAGGTTAGGGTTTTCTACTTGCAAGAGTATTTGATTTTCATAGTGAAAAGGTCTGATTAGTGTGGAATAGTGTAACAGAGAAGAAAAGTGCAGGTGGATGGACTGAATGTTAATACTAGCAGTAAGAAGAGATTAGCTTACCAGGTACCTTGGACATATTAAGTAATGGCAGAGGTGGAAATTTTGCAGTTACATATCCTGTTAATGAGGAAGTAGTTATTAAGAGCATTTTTAAAGCGGTAAAGATTATGCTGAAGTCAGATGGGTGTTGGTTGGGTGTTCCATTTTTTGGCCATGGTCCATGAGTATAATAACTGTCCTGCTGGAATTTTGGGTTTATGGACTTGAAGCAGCTACTGTTGCTCAGAGTGCAGAGACCAAGTTGGGTTATATAGGGAGACTAGAGAGTTAAACACAGGCAGTCTTGTGGTTTGTAAATAAGTTTGTGAGTAATTGTGAGCTGGAGGAATAGCAGGCAATGAGGAAGTCTGGTCCATTGTAACTTAATGAGGGCAATACAGTGGTGAGTTGAGTGGTGGGAGTTAGTAGCAAATTTAGCGATCTTATTATAGCATGTTTCTAGTTTTGACAGTAGGAAAGATTGCAGATTGGTTAATAATGCTGTGCCGTAGGTTAGAAAAGGCAAAAGGTATGCCTGTGCAAGAGTTTGTTTAGATGGGAGAGAGAGGAACATACTGTGTCTATAAAGCAGTCCTAGCTTTGTGTGGGTCTTAGAGATATTATTTTGAATATGCAAGTCAAATTTAAGATTTTCATCAGTTATGATGCCTAACAATTTGATGTGAGCTACTATCTCAATTTTTGTAGTGTTGATAGAGTGTATGCTGTGGTTGGTTTATTTAAATGGAATTGTCTTGTGTGTGTGAAAATCATGAGTTTAGTTTTTTAGGGTTAAGAGAAAGATGATGATTGTGAAGCCATGTCTCCACAGTGGAAAAAGTTGCCTGGGTTTATTACTGAAGTATATTTGCATTGGGAGCAGAACAGACTATGGTGGAGTCGTCTGTGTACTGGACAAGGGAGCCCTGTGGGATAGCCAGGTGTAGATTATTTATAAAAATATTAGATAACAGGGGGCCCAAAATAGAACCTTGGGGGATATCTGTGGGGTTAAGAAGATAGGGGGAAATGGAGTTTTTCCATTTAACAGCATGTTCTCTATTGGAGAGAGAGATTTTAAACAAAATAGAAGTTATGTTCTTACCATAACGTTCCATGTTAGTTGTCTTCTTCTCGCCTTCTTCTTGCTGGATGGGTTCGGAGCCGACCTCGGCTCCGACTCGGCCACTCTAAAAGGTCGAGAGTTGGTTCCACCGGCTCGAGGCTCCCCTTATATCCCACAATGCTAGGCGTGAGTTACCTCAGATCTCGTTTGTAAGCTAGGCCCAGCTATAATAGTAATAGAATAACTATAAACAAAGTCCACCTCTATAAACCAGGGAGAAGAGAAGGGTGACCTACATCCTGATCCAGGAAAATATGCACAGCAGCATATACCTAAAGTAAAGAGGTGGTAGAAAGAGAGGTCACAATCAAACTCCTCTAGGTCTGTCCAGGCCAGGGGGAAGGAGGGTGGGACAAGAAGAAGGCGAGAAGAAGACAACTAACATGGAACGTTATGGTAAGAACATAACTTCTATATGTTAAGTTGTCTATCTCGCCTTCATTCTTGCTGGATGGGACCGTCCTAGCACCTTGTCCCGGTGGCCTAACGGAACAGACTCTTGAGAACAGTGGAACCAAAGTTAGCTCTATGCCTAGAAGCTAAATCCAACTTATAATGAGAGATGAAAGTGTGAGGAGTAGCCCAAGTAGCGGCTGCACAAATGGTGTCAATAGGCAGTCTGTCTTGGAAGGCTATAGAAGTAGCCAAAGCTCTGGTAGAATGGGCTTTAGGTTTGTTAGGCAGCTTTTGGTGTCTAATTTCATAAACAAGGGAAATTAGAGATGTTAGCCATCTGGATAATGATACCTTTGAAACTGAAAGTCCCTTTCTGCCTTCTGCATAAGAGACAAACAGCTGGTCAGATTTTCTGAATTGTTTGGTTCTATCCAAATAGTACCTTAACTGACGACGAACATCTAGCCAATGCAATTTTTGTTCAGACCTATTAGAATATTCTGAAAAAAACACAGGGAGGTCAATGCTTTGATTTAGGTTAGACGCCGAGGCTATCTTAGGTAAAAAAGATGGGTTGGTTCGTAAAGATACCCTGTCCTTATGGAACAACAGATAAGGAGGTCGACAGCTGAGTGCATGAATTTCTGAAACTCTTCTAGCTGAAGTAATAGCTACCAGAAAAAGAGTCTTCCATGATAGCAATTTTAAAGAACAGGAGGCTGCAGGTTCGAAAGGGGAGAGAATCAAAGAACTGAGAACTACATTTAGGTCCCAAGGAGGAGGAGGATTTCTTATCGGAGGTCTGAGTAGAAAAACTCCCTTCAAAAAAGCTTTGCAAAGCTTGTGGGACATGATGGCAGACTCTGAAATGCCCACATGAAAGTTAGAAATAGCTGCCAATTGAACTTTAAGAGTAGAAGGAGATGAACCTGCATGGAAGAGTTCAGCTAGAAAATCAAGGACCATTTGGATGGAAGCAGTGAAAGGATCTATGTCCCTTCCTTGAGCCCACTATAAACGCTTCCACTTACTCAAATAAATCTTCTAGTGGAAGATTTATGGAAGCTACCAAAATATCTCGGACAGAGTGAGATATTTGAGGAAGCCTGGCTAAGGTTGGAATTGGAGGAACCAAGCAGTGAGGTTCAGAGAGGGAAGGCCGCGATGAAACTGACCCGACTGATGGATCAAAAGATCTGGAACTAGGTCCAGATGCCAAGGTCGCTCCAACAGAAATTGATGTAGAAAGGGGAACCAAACCTGTCGAGGCCAGTAAGGAGCAATGAGGATCAACGAGGCCTTCTGAGCGATAGCTTTCTGTATCACTTGAGAGATTAGTGGGAAGGGAGGAAATGCATACAGAAGTCCCCGGGGCCAAACTTGGACTAGAGCGTCTCTGCTGGGCTGACCTGGTAGAGGGAATAGGGTGAAATAATCTCTGCACTTGCTGTTTTGGGAGTAGCAAGAAGGTCGTAAAGGCTGACCCCACTTGAGAAAAATTTCTCTCACAACAGAGTCTTTCAGAGACCACTCGTGAGGCATGAGGATAGCTCTGCTCAACTTGTCCGCGATTTGATTGGACTTCCCGGGATGTGCGTTGCTATCAGAAACCGCTGAGAAGAAATCGCCCATTGCCACAGTCTGAGTGCTTCTCGACACAGGGGGTAGGACCTGGTTCCGCCTTGTTTGTTGATATACCACACTACAGACATATTGTCCGTCTGGATTGCTATCGTTCCCAAGGGAAGAGAGTCTTGAAGGGCTTGCAACGCTAAAAGCACTGCTCTCATCTCTAGAACATTTATGTGCAAGTGGCATTCGTGGGGTTGCCATGTCCCCTGGACAGTTCTGCCCTGATAATGCCCCCCCCACCCGATCAGGGAGGCGTCCGTTGTCAGAGTAGCAACCGGAGGGGAAGGGACAAAGGGTCTTCCCAATAAGAGCTGAGGGGAAGACATCCACCACAGAAGATGATTCCTGCATGTCTGCGTAATCATAATGGTGTGGGACATCGGAAGTTGCTGGTATGACCATTGCGTGAAGAGCATCCATTGAAGGATTCTCATGTGGAACCTGGCTAATGGAAGCAGAGGTATGGCAGCCACCATAATTCCCAACACTTTCAGAACTAACCTGGCTTTGACTCTGTTGCTGCTGAAGAGGAGTGAGACCAGTTTGTGTATGTCTGCTATTCTCTGATGTGTTAGTCTCGCAGACATGTTGACTGTGTCTAGATTTGCGCCTATGAAGGTAATAGTACGACAAGGCGACAAAACAGACTTTTCGCAATTTATTGAAATGCCTAAGTTTTGACAAATCCGAAAGGTGTAGTCCCTGGCCATTAGGAGAAGATGCTTGGTGGGAGCTGTGAGGAGCCAGTCGTCCAAATATGGAAACACCTGGAATCCTTGTCGTCTCAGGTGAGAAGCTACCACTGCCATGCATTTGGTAAACACCCGGGGGGCAGTGGTGAGACCAAAGGGCAGGGCCCTGAATTGAAAATGACTGGTTCCCAGCCTGAAGCGGAGGAATCTTCTGGAGCGTCTGTTCATTTTTATGTGATAGTGCATCCTGAAGGTCTATAGAGCACATCCAGTTTCCTTTCCCAAAAGGGGAAGGATGGACTGCAGCGTGACCATCCAAAATCTTGTTTTCTTGACTGACTTGTTCAAGATACTGAGATCCAAAATTGGTCTCCAGTCCCCTGTTTTCTTTGGAACTAAAAAGAACCTGGAGTAGATTCCGGATCCTTGCTGGTCTGCTGGAACTGGCTGAATTGCTCTTTTTGCAAGCAGCTTTGAAATTTCGAAAGCTGCAAGATCCCTTTGTGGGGGTGGAACATCTGGTAAGGATTTTTCTGCTTGGTTTGGTATGCGCAAGAAGGGTATGGAATAGCCTTCGAAATGATGGACTGTACCCATTTGTCTTGGAGTCAGGGATAGCCAGGCTTCTGGGTACAGTGACAATCTTCCCCCGACTGCCTCCGAAGGTGGGCAGTCGGGCAACACCTCAGGGATGCTGAAAGGGCTTATCAGAGAAGACTTCCCGATTGCCCTGGTTCTGCGGACCCCCCCTGCCTCTAGGGCTTATCGTCTACCATTGTTGTTCCCCTCTGCCTCTGGCGGGGAACCGACTTTGTGCGTCAGGCGAAGTCCCTTGAGATTGTTTGTGGAACCACATTTTCCCACTTTTCTGGCCTTTGGGGTAAGGCCTAGAAGGAGTAGAAAAGCGGACTCCGACGGCAGAAAGAGTCTTGCCATCTGTCTCAAGCACCTAGTCAAGGTCTCTTTCACTTGAGGACCAAGAGAGATGATCCATCAAACGGGAATTAGTGAAAGACGCTTTTAAGGGGTCCAAAAGTTGCATAGCATCCAGGCATGCCTGCGTAAGGCTCACACACCTGTCCCTGCGGCCCTGCTCGCTCCATCAGCCGCATAAGAAAGGAGGCGCATGGAGGAGTTAGCTATGGAGTTCAGGGGTAGCCAGCTGAGTGTTCATCTTGTCTTGAAAACCTGCAGCCGTAGGATCCTTCAACATGTCACTCGCTTCTTTGATCAAGTCTCTTTGAAGACGCAGTAAAATGGCATGGGTAGTTCAGCTAACGCGCCTTAGCAAAGGTCGCTGACGAGAACATCCGCTTCCGCACCTGTCCATAGACCTAGATTCTTTGTTAGGGGATGAACAGGCACTGAAGGATCAGCTAGTTCCTTCTTGGTGGCAGCAGCTACCACCATAGCATCCACAGAAACACCTTTGTGAGAAATTGTTTGTCAGTTGGTGCTGTTATAAATTTGGAGGGTCTCCTGGGGATAGGGTCCACTGAATCAGGAGCCGGCCGGGCCTGCTTTGCAACCGCCTGCATGAGGGGATGAAAGGGGGGGGACACCCAGGAGGTGGAAGGGCGAGAGCCAAACGCCTTAAGATACACAGATGCATCCTCCGAAGGGTTAAGGGCTGGCCAATTTCCCCTCTGTTTCAGGATCTCTAGAATGTCTGCAAAGAGACATCTTCAGAAGACGTGGGAACCCTGGAATCCTCTAAATCTGTGTCAGAGGTGACAGACTCAGGTGAGTCTATGTGCTTCCTCTTACACTTCTCTTCCTAGGGGCTCCCCTGCCAATTCAGGAGAGGCCTCGGAAGAGGATGAGATCCCCACAGGGGATTCTTGAGAGCTTGCTCTCTGCGGTCTGGGATGAGGGAGTGAGTCACATAACCAAAGGCACCGAGTGGGAGGGGCGGACGGAGCCGACTGTGGAGTCGAACAAGGTTCCAACACACTCCGATGACCCCGAATGCACCCCCTGTCAGGCAGAGCCAGAGGTCCCCGCTCCGAGAAGCTGAGAACCTCCCTCGGCACCGACAGAGATGGCTCGAGGCGCATATCGGAGCCGAACTCACCAGCGCGCACCGAGAGGGAGAGGGGTCGGACAAG